>NC_061862.1:17126700-17210087 GCF_907164915.1 Impatiens glandulifera | reverse complement strand
TGATTTATTATTAAATTAATAATGCTGCAATCTGATTGGTCCGCCACAGGGGAACACGGCAATCGGTAGCAGAAGATCTGAACTGATAATATTGAGGATAGTTACTAGGCACCTGTTCGTGCCTAATTCTATTTTTAGCTCCATAGTTGATTTTCGTGTGTCCTAATAGTTTTTCTCACACAAAAGAAGTCACAGAAATAAAGAAACCTAAAGGAAAATCAAAAGAAATCAGAGAGGATCAATTGGAATTGTAATCAAATTACAAAATAAAAATAAAAATAAGAGACATTTCTATGTCTATTTTATAAGTAAATTAGATAAAATCATATTCTTTTTTTCTAAATAATGTTTGAAATCTTATCAAACATCAATAAAGTTTTGTGAAAATCTATCTCAACCATCGTTGTGACAACATCAACAACATTACTTGTCATACTAGTGTTCATCTAATAATCAAACACTGTACTTCATAATTAACATCTTCAAAAATAATATATTCTTAAAATAAAATAAAAAATTAAATACTCTAATATTATTTGTTTAAAATATATATTGATTTGAAACTAATCAAGATTAAAAATACACGTGACTATAAAAAAAAAAAAAATAAATATAAGCACATAAATAATATATGTTTTACATGAAAACTTAGAACGAAAAAAATCACAGATAGAGATTAAATTTTCACTTGTCAAAAATATATTACAATTTATAAGGATTGAATCGAAATTTGCGGTGAGAAAGCTTTCTCTTGTCAACTGCTTTTTGGTTCTGTAAATTATACTTTTTATGAGCATGAGACTGGTTCTGTGTATATTTTGTGAATAAAATTTGAATTTATGTCCCACTTCTTCTTTGTTTGGTTTAAATTATTTGAACTCTATTGTGCAATTTCGTATAATAATAAAAATTATTAATTAACTTATTAAAATATTATTTAATAATAATACAATTTTGTTATTAAAAATATTTTTTTTAAATCAATAAAAATTTAAATAAAACATCAAACAAATTAAAACGTATTAGGATTAAGTTTATTTAAGAGAAAAAATAATGATCAGTAATAATTTTATGAAATGATTGTTTTTAGTAAAATTATTTAAAAGATATTAATATATATAAAGAAAAATTTGAAATATAATATATTTTAATATTTTAATTAATAAATTAAATTATGTAAAAATAAAATAATATTGGAGTGGTTTGAATTATTTAAATAATCCTAACTAAACAAAATATTATTTTATTGAAATAACCAAAATTCAAAAAATATTATTTCAATGTAATTTCTTTTATCAAATTATTCAATTAATTTATAAAATACTAAAATATCTTTTATTTTAAATTATTAATTATTATTTATCATTAAATATTAGTTTTTTATAAAAAAAAATATCTTCACTTTCATAAAATCACAATTCATTGTTATTTTTTAAATAATTCTAAGATTTTTTAATAATCTTTACCCACAAAAAAAAGGCCCAAGACGCAAATGTGGTGGGTCCGTGTGTTACAACTCCAAGAATACAAGAATGATTTGGATAAAAAATAAGGTCTAATTTGGATAGAGGTTATTTAAAAAATTAGAAAAAAAAATAATAGTTAATAATTTTGATGATGTAATAATTATTTTTTTTTTGATAAAACATTTAAGTGAATTTTGATATATATAATAAAATAAAAAATAATAATTTAAAATAAATAGTATTTTAATATTTTAATTAATAATTTAAATGGTGATAAATAAAAAAGAAATGAAATGATATTTAATTTTGTTAAACGTACTTACTATCAAAAATTGGCTCATTTAGCTCTTTTAATAACTATGGTTAACTTTTATTTTTAAATTTATATATTTATTAATTAAATATTATTATATTTTCTCTCTCTTTCCTTTTCATTTATTATTTTATTTATTACTAATAAATGAAACCTTTATTTTTATCTTTTTTATAATTTTTTATTATTTCTATATGAATATTTATGATTGATTATTTTTATTTTATTTTATATATATATATATGAACATTCATTATTAATTATTTTAACTCTATATTTCTTCTTCTTTTATATATATATTTTTTATATTCACATTAATTATTAATTATTTTAAAATTGTTTGATCCCAATAATTGAATATAATAATGAAAATTCTTTTAACAAAAAAAATCCTTCAACACAAAAATAAATTAATTAAGAATTAAGAATTGAATAATAATAAAAACTCATTCATCAAAATGAAAAGAGTAATAATCAAATATTAGACAAAATAATTCATTTACTACTAATATAAGTCGTGAATAAAAATTAAATAAAAAATTATTAATTTCATTTTTATTTATATTAAACTAAATAAGAAAAACCCTTTTTCATTTTTTATTATAATAAATTAAATAAGAAAAAACTCTTCAAAAAAATATTACAGTAAAACATAAAATTCATAAATAAGTTGTTAAATTTTTAAAAAAAAAATGAGAATTTAAGAAATATGAGAAATAAAAACTAATAAAAAAAGAAGATGAAATGTAAAAGATAAATTAATATTAAAATAATAAAAAATTTAAGAATAAAATTAATCACTTAATTTAATTAATGAAAAAGAAGGAAAGAGAAAATATATTAATATTTAATTAACAAATATATAAATTTAAAAATAAAAGTTAACCATGGTTATTAAAAGAGGCTAAATGAGCCAATTTTTTATAGTACACATGTTTAAATGACTTTTTATTAGTACATACATCTAAGTGAGTTAGTTGTACAAGTACATACGTCTAAGTGAGCTTTTTTCCTTTTGTTTATGTTATTTAAAACCCAGACAAGAGCAGGTTAGGATTGAGGTTATCTAAAAAAATTAAAAGGAGAAAAATAATAATGATTATTTATAATTTTGAAAAGATTATGATTATTTTTGATAAAAATATTTAAATTATATTGATATATATAAATAAATTAAAAAATAATAAGTTAAAATAAATAGTATTTTAGTATTTTAATTAATAAATTAAATAATTTGATAAATAAGAAGATAAGAAAATAAAATAATATTTAATTTTGGTTGAGTTAAAATAATTCAAACAGAATAAAAAATGAGTATGTCTGATCAAAGAAATTGTATTTTTATTTATTTTTTAATAAATATTACAACATTTAAGGGGAATTTAAGAAAAATCAATCAAATAAATTTATATTTAAATTTAACTTATTTTTACATACTTTTGTTTATTTAGGCCTTGTTCGTATTTGAGTTTTCAAAATAACCTAACCAAATCAATTGTCACTTCACTTCCCCTTTTATCTTTCAAATCAATCAAGTCATTAACCAAAATACTAAAATACTCTCTATTTTAAATTATAATTATTTATTTTATTTATATATATTAATACATCATCAAAAATTATCACCAAAAAACATCATCATTTCCTCAAAATTATCACCAATCATTATCAATAATCATTTTTCTCTATTTCAAGATTATTTAAATAACCTGGACTGAACAACCCTTAATTTGATAGCTTGATTCAACTTATATGATTAGTTTATTTATTTTTTATATTTGAATAATATTTAATAATTAATATAATATAATATATATTTTTAATATTAATCACTTCAATTTTTAAAATGTTTTTTTTATAAATTATTAATAATATGAAACTCACTATTTAATTATATATTTATAAACTTAACACTTATATTTAAAACAATTTAAATATTTTATTAACTTAATTTTAAATATTAATAAATTACCTAAATTAATATAATTTATTTTAAAATAAATTATATGAATATATCCGTTCCTGTAAACTTTTATAATTTTGTAATTATATTATTTTTTATGGTATAATTCTCATATATTATTTAATTTATTTCTTATAAAAAATTTTAAATTTAATATATTAATATTTTTAACTATAAAACTAAGAAAATATAGAATATCATTATTTTATTTATTCTTGATAATAATTGAAAGTCTTTAAACTAATTTATATATTTTTTATTTTGTGTTATTATTTTTAATCTTATAATTAATTATTAAAAAATAATATTATATTATTTTAAATAACATATAAATAAAGTGAAGGGGTATGTTTAAATTTATGTCTTTAAATAAATATTTAATATATATATATATATATATATATATATATATATATATTAGGAGTAATAATTAAGTGGAAAATATGTTAAGATTATAAGTTTAAGGATTGAGATTATAACTATAAATAAAAGTAGAGAGAAAATTGAATTTAAATCTAAAATGTGTTTATTTATAACATTAGTTAAAATTATTGTAGTAAATTATTACGCAAATAATTCAAAATGATATGCTAAATCAAACACAGACTTAAATTAAATAATTACTGAATATTAATAAAATCAGTATTAAAATATTAAAAAGGAAAATATATAAAATATATAAAATTGTAATGTTGCTTGTTAATGCTATGCAGCTGTCTTTATAATTTGTCCATGAAAAAATATTAGCGAAGAGAAGGTCTCAGAGTCAGAACAATATTGAGGTCTTGTTTGTTTTTTAGAAAAATTCCAACCAGAATTTAATGCAAGTCATGATTTTTTTTTTAATTTTTATTTTTTTTAGAGAAAGACAAACATAATTCTTGGAGTTGGTTTGATCTTAGTTTTTTATTAATTTTCTTTTCAGAATTTTTTTTTTTTTTTTTGTTAAAAAATAAGTTATTTGAGTTTTTAGTTTTTTAAATTATTAAAATATTTTTTATTTAAAATTTAATAAAAATAAATTAAAAATATTTTAGTTGATAAAATATGTGATTTAATAAATATAATAAAATGATTTGTTGGAGATAATTTATAATTTAAAAAAAAAAAATGAAAATCAAAATCACGGCCTCCACTTAAGCTTACACCGTCATAAATGAGAATTGTGTCACTTAAACTACCTTATTGTATTATAAAAATTTAAATAATAAAAAATGAAGTTATTTGAATATATAAGAATCTTATGAAAATTTAATCCAAATAAATGAAAATTTGATCCAAATAAATGAAAATTTGATCCAAACAAGGCCAATAAAGAAAAGACTTTCACGTGAATGTGGAAAATGACACCACATCCTAAACCGGACAATTTGGACAACCCTTTTCACCATTCTACCTGATCGAGCATATTATTTCAATTTGGACAATAATTTTGTTTTAATCAATTTCTTTTAAAAAGTATTAGTATAGTATGAGAAATGAAAGTAGCTAATAGCACAATTAAACTAAGCACAAAATTATAAAAAAAAATAAAAAGTGAATGAAATTTTGGAAATTAAACTCCCGGTATGTTAAAAAAAATGTGTTTTTTTAAGAATATTTTTGGGATTTTGTTTCAAAAATATTGTTTAATAAAAAAATAGGTTATTTGGATTTGTAATTTGTTAAATTATTATAATATTTTTATATTTTTTTAAAGATAAAATTAAGAATATATAAGAATTTTAGTTGATAAAATAATTGATTTGAGTTAATTAAAACAATAGTTATTTAATAGAGAAAGAATTTAAAAAATCTAGATAAAATAAAAAAAAATCTAAGAAAACTCCTGATCATATTATCTTATTTCTTTTTAAACTAGAGTGTTTTATTCAGAATAAATTAATATTATTATACCTTCATAATCATGACCTTAATTTTAATTTAAAATGCCTATAGTAGAAAAAGAAGTTGAATTTAAAAAACAAAAAAGAATATTATTAGGTGTTGATTAATATATTTGTGGCTTTATATAGTTGATTTATTAAGAGAAGAAATATTTTTTAATATATTTGGATTGAAATTAATCTATTAGAATAACTGAAATTTATAGACTTGTTTAAGATACTAAATAATTTGAATTTAATTCTCATAAAAAATACTATAAATAAAAGTAAAAATTATAACTATAAAGAGTGTAATAGTTTTATATAAAAATAAAAATAAAAATAAAAATAAAAATAAAAATAAAAATAAAATGAAAGTAAAAGAACTAAATACTTATTTCATTTTAGAAAACAAAATAATAAAGTATAAGATATGAATTTATTTATGGACTCATGCAAATTACTTGAAAATTGTACAAGATGAATGCTCGTTTATAAGCTTACATGGAAAATGTAGAATATTAATTTAACTCTATTTTTGGTTTTTATAGTTATTATGTAATTAATTATGTAACTCTTATGAGTAATTTTAACTTCTCATAGAGTTTGTTTAGTTAAAAAAAAACTAAATCATAATAAAATATTATTTAAATCTTTATCTCATCAATCATAATAAATAATTAATTTAAATATTAAAATATTCTATAAATTTATTTTATCATTATATTAATAATTTTAAGTTCTTTTATATAAAAACAAATATATCAAATATAGCATGATATGATGATATATTGACAAGTTTTAAAGACCTAATAAACTTATACAATCACATGACTTATTTTAATCACATGACTTATTTTAATGTTATAAATATATATAATATAACTCACTAATATTTAATCCAACAAGAATATAAACAAAATATTATTTATTTATAAATAATTTATAAAAAATAATATTATTTAAATTTATTTAATTTTAAATTAATTTTACTTTAAAAATAATTTTAATTAAAATTTAATGTTAATAATATATTTTAAATATATCAAATATCTAAAGTTATAAAAATTCATTTAGATCAGTTTGAAATTTAATTTTGCTAATTTAAAAAACAATTAAAAAAAGATAAAATGTATAAATGTTTCAGACATTAAATTTTAGCTCGAATTATCAATCAAATTATATAATCTTATATTTTGATATAATATTATTTATTGGTATTTTCCTAATTTAATAAATAATCAATTTATTTGTGTTTTTTTATATCTATATTGATTATGAGTATTTAATAAGAGAAATTTGATGAAATGGCCCTACTAAAGGGCCTAAATACAAAAATGGACTCCGCTTGATATAGTTTGTAAAAAAAGCCCTTTTGTCTTACGAAAAGTCCGTATTATCTCTGCGTGATCAAATTTCCGCTCGAAGACGAGAAATGTCATTCACGCGTTTTCATCTAAAACACGTGAGTTCATAAACACGTTTTAGATGAAACCCATGAGTGGCATACTGGCATTTCCCGTAAATGAAAAGTTGAGAAATGCCACTCACGCGTTTAATCTAAAACGCGTTTATGAACTCACGCGTTTTAGATGAAAATGCGTAAGTGGCATTTCTCGTCTTTCATCGTATATATAATTTTTTTTTGCCTTAATTAAAAAAAACCATTCACGAATATCGACTCTCTCACTTTCCACTCCGACTTCCAACTATCGACTTTCCATTCCAACCTCGTTCAACATCATCGATCAACCTTGTTCAACATCATCGTTCGTCGTCCGTCTGTCTCTTCGATCATATGTTCAGGTGAGTTTAGGGTTTAGAGTTTATGTTTAGGTTTAAGTTTAATCTGTAATGTTATCTTCGATCATATATTCTGCCGTTTATATTGATGGATATTGATGTATCCTTAGCTTTTAGGGTTCATGCATCTTTTATTCGTTTATGTGTGTATATGATGCTGTTGTTTATTTAGTGTTCTTCACTCACGAGTATTTTATCAGTGTTCTTATTCTGCATGCATGCATTTCTCGTTTATTCTTTCACGAGCATTGTACCTATATGTTGCTTTCACGAGCATTGTACTTTGACGGACGATTTGCTAATGAGATTTGCAAATGAAATCATCAATGTGACAAAGATTGTAACAAATGCCTGATTAAAGTGAAACAATGAATGCAAACATATAGAATTTTCATGTATTTTTTATGTTGCTTACTTGAGTTGTTATGTTCTAGTTTAGGTAATTATAATTTTCTGGAGTTGCTTACTCCAATGTTGTTCCTTGTTTTTGTAGATGGAGTCCACCATAATTCCTAAGTTTGTTGGAAGGGTCTCATGGAAAACCAATATCTCAAACATTGCCATCAAGTTTGTTCAATGAATCTAACGGAAAGGGTAGAGCAGGCCTAATTCCAATTCTTATTTAAAGGATCCATGTTATTGCGGTTCTCAGGAACGATAATATACCAAATGCTTCTCAGGAAGAGCAACTCAAATTCTATGGAGATGAAGTTCCTCGTGAATGGAGAGGAGCTGTGCTTTATGATGAAGGAGTTTGCATTGGTCACATGCCTCAATTTTGGGAGATTCCCTACGGTGGAAACCATTTTCAATCAAGTTGAAGAATGTTCACCTTTGGTTGTTAAATATTTTAAAAGTAATCAACTTGTTAGAACAACAGACATTCATTCAAAATTCGTATCCTGCTCTGATAAGGAAGGTGCATAGAAATTGGGGCTGGTATACCTGGTTTGCCAATATCTCTTCTCCCTTGACCCAAAGAGGATAATAAATATCAAACTCCTCAGCATGGTCGAGGACATCGACACTTTCCTCAAATTTCCATGGGGAAAGTTGTCCTTTAGAGCAACCATAAAGGGTTTGAACAAGGACCTTGGTCGCTACAGGTTGCTATATCTAGATAAGAAGAAAGCCTCGGGGAAGAAGAACAAAGACAAGAATGTCAATATTTGTTATACCGTATATGGGTTTGCACTAGCCTTAAAAGCGTGGACCTATGAGGTTATCCAAACGTTTGTCCCCAAACTTGCAAGGAATACGATGCTTCAAGCGTAAGAGCCTGTCTGCCCAAGGATAATACAGTACAAATCCAACAGGAAGAGCACTGTCTCTAATCTTCACACTACCCTGCAAGAAAATATTGTCAAGAAGATAGAATTGTCTGAAGACGAGAAGATCTTATATGCTGGAGAGGACTTTGAAGATATGGGAGGTAATGTTTTGAATGAAAAAATGGGACAAAGGATTAAGTATGTAGCCCGCAAACACACTTAATCATTTAACTAGACGCAGAACTTGCCGTCTGACGGGCTCGAACCTAGGAACTTAGGGTTGATATCCACCTCTTTTTGCCGCTATGCTAGAAGAGGGTATGAGAGGTAATGTTTATGATGTCTTTTTTGAAGTTGATTGCAGAAAGAGGAAATTTGGAGATATTGAAGATGTAGTTCCTCCTAAACCTAACATGAGAAAAAAAAGACAAATTACTCTTTCCAAACATTCTACGAGTAGAAGAACCCGCAACCCTACCCCAACACCAACAACTCTTATTCTTTCGAGAGTGCCACGAGTAGAAAAGATGACGATTCCTCTCAAATGACTCCAACAACAACAACTCCCTAAGATAGATGTAGATTAAATCAACTTACGAAAGAGCTAAATGAACTAAAAACTGAAATGAGAACTAAAATAAATCTCATAAAAGAGATGTTAAACCAACTACAAGAACAGTTTGACATATTATCAGCCACACTAGGGGAGGACATAAAAGGAGAAGATTTAATGAGGAATATGTGGATGTGAATGTGCTTGTTTGGAGAAGGTGAATGTGTTGATTGAGGATTTGGTGAATGATGATAATATTGAGGTATGTCTAATTCGAGTATTTGGTGTAATTCGAGTATTTGGTTTATTTAGAGTGTTTGGTGTAATTCGAGTATTTGTTTTTTTAGGATGAACATTTGGAGGAGAAAGACAATGCTTTGTTTGTGGAGGAGACTAAGAATGATGATATTGAGGTAGGTGTAATTTGAGTATTGGGTGTAATTCGAGTATTTGGTTTAATTCGAGTATTTAGTGTAATTCGAGTATTTGTTTTTTTTAGGATGTACATTTGAAGGAGAAAGACAATGCTTTTCTTGTGGAGGAGACTAGGAATGAGGATATTGAGGCATGTGTAATTTGAGTATTTGGTGTAATTCTAGTATTTGTTTTTTTTAGAATGAACATTTGGAGGAGAAAGACAATGCTATTCTTGTGGAGGAGAATAAGAATGAGGATATTGAGGTATGTCTAATTCGAGTATTTGGTGTAATTCGAGTATTTGTTTTTTTAGGATGGACATTTGGAGGAGGAGAAAGACAATGCTGTTATTGTGGAGGAGATTAAGAATGAGGATGTGGTAGAGGATGGTGTACTAAAGATTGAAAATATTGAGGTATTTCTTATTCGAGTATTTGGTGTAATTCGAGTATTTGGTGTAATTCGAGTATTTGTTTTTTTAGGATGGGCTAGTGGAGGAGAATAAGATTGAGGATGTGGTGGAGGAGAAAGATAATGATGTGCTTGTGGAGGATACGAAGAATGAGGATATTGAGGTAGGTCTATTTCGAGTATTTGGTCTATTTCGAGCATATGGTCTATTACGAGCATATGGTCTAATCTCACTAATTTTGTCTAATTCAAGGACGTGAATGAGAAGGTGGAGGATGTGGTCAATGATAAGAAGGTGGGCCAGAAGAAGAAGGTGGTGTAGAAGAAGTTGGACGATGATGTGTTTGTGGAGAAGTTTGAGAAGAAGGAAGACAATGTGCAGAATAAGAAGGTGGGCTAGAAGAAGAAGGTGGTGCAGAAGAAGTTGGACGTTGATGTATTTGTGGAGAAGTTTGAGAAAAAGGAAGACAATGTGAAGAATAAGAAGGTGAGTCAAAAGAAGAAGGTGGACGATGATGTGGTGGAATTGGAGGATGCATCCCACGTCCAATTTAAGAGAAAGAGGTTGAGGTCGAAAGCACTACTTAGTCCTTACATCGTCCATGGTAAAAAAAATGATGGTGAAAGATCCAATCATTGTCGATCCTATGGAGAAGTTTGATCTGAAACTGATGACAATGTTGATGAAAGAGATGGGAAAAAAAGTAAATTTAAAAAGTTGGAGCTCTATATTGGTAGTGTAGGCTTTAAATTCCTCGATACAATTCTGAGGACAACTAGGTGGCTAACTAATGTGAAGATCAATGTCGGATGTGCTCTGCTAAGAAAAAGAGCAATCACCTACCCTAAGACGTACACGAAGGATTTCACCATCGAAGATTGTCATTTCACCCCTTTGTTTATATCACACTATGACCAATTTGTTGCTGATTTTGCTGATAAGCCAGAAGGCCATTCATTTGATGAAGCCTTTTATGAGTACTATTGGCAGTGATCATTTTTAAATTTGGCCATTATATTCATCTTGATGTGGTATGTGCATGCACCGTGATATGCTTCTGGAAAAACTGAGCACAATGCATTGACAATACTTGGGTGTCTATCGGATACGAAGACGAGATCTTGGACTGATCCAATTTCCACTCTTAGTTGTTGCATGAAGTATGTCCAAGAGTTATTATTCTCTAAATCAACCATGCCAAAAGCAACATGATATAGTTTCTCATTTGCATCCAATGCTATAGCCACCAATAGTTGACCTCCAACCTTATGATTAAGAAATCTAACATCGACGCACAATACATGACGACAACTGGTTCTGAAACTCCTAATTGAGAGGCATAGGGAAATGAACATATATTTAAAATGGCCGTGCTCATCCGTTCGGATGTCTATTATGGTACCCGGATTATTCATCTCCAACATGTAGAGGTATGATGACAATTTACCATATGAATCCACTACAGTTCTTCGCACCTCCATTAAGGCATGTTCCTTGGACCTCCAAGCCTTATTATAACTCATCTTTATTCCATAACTTCTATGCATGTCTTCTATTATTTTCTTAGGCATGTGGTCATGGTGATGGTCCATGTACTTGCTCTTCATGCATTCCCCAATAACCCATGATGGTGCTTGCCTTTCATTATCTCGCCTTGACACAATTGAACATGTATGATCTTTTACAAATTTTTGAATCTCAAACATTTCCGAAGATTTTCCTTTCACATATCTCCACTTGCAATTATGATCCAAACATTTACAGCCCAAATATCTTTTTTTGACTTCGCCACATTGAATTCAAAATGATTAGCCATCGCATATTTATGTAACATCAGTTGAAGTTCTCTTTTATTCTCAAATAATGAACTGACTTCAATTTCCAAAGTTAATGCCTCAAGTATCGGATTTTCAATGTTAGATATGTTACTAGTAACTCAATCACTGCAGCTTGGTTGTAACCCAATCATAGGAACCCAAGCACTACTTGGATTGATACTAGCAACCCATGCAGCACTACTAGGTTGGGTAATAGGAACTCAATCATCATTCTCCTCATTCAGACGCAAACATGGTTCATCTTCAATGTCATTTTTAGTTTCAAAGAAAACCTCCCGCTGCTTCGGGAATACGTCAGGATCATCAATTTCTGGAACCATTACACTTTCTTGATTTGGGTTTGTTGGATTTCTAGGTAGTGACTTCTCTACTAAGGATACACACAATGGAGTGAAATTGTGGACTGAAACTACTTCATGTAAAAAGAACTCCACATCTTTTTTAATATTAGTTATATAAGAAAATTTGACATTCATGCCCGGAATATTATACTTGGCTTGAAGCAATAAATCATATCTAGATTTGTCAACATCAATAGCAGAATAGATTAGACCAACTAATTGGGCATAAGTAAAATTTTGGGGAACAATCAAACCGCTGTTTGACTTTGTAGAAAAATGAGTAACATCATCCGTAGTTTTCCACTCTCCATCAAAGTAAAGAAGTACTTGAGCTGCAATTGAAAACAGTTCAACAACATTACAAGAATTACGCATATTTTAATGTTCTGTTGTTGCCTCACTCACGATTTTTACTTACTTCGGTTGTTGCTTTTTGAAGATGACATGAACCATAACCGAGGAGGAGTTTGCTGGTAGAGTTTCAGGAAATCCAATGCAAAAACTTTTCCATAAGTTTGCTGCAATGAATCTAATGAGATAAGAGCCCCTATCCAATAGGTCCATTGAAGCAAACTTATGGACAATTCTTGGCACATTGTATTTCCACGAAACATACCAGCAAACTCCTCCTCAGTGAGTATTTCGCGTGAGTGAGAAACAATACGCGTGAGTGAGCAAAATACGCGTAACATCTGTCTTTGTTCTTATAACATAATATTGATTCACATTCATTTAGAAGTTATCGAATACAACCTAGCTATACTATAATATAACCAACCTAGTGTTCATAATCACTAAAAACATAAAATAAACATACCCATTTTGAGAACGATGAACAGTGGGTCACGACTTCAAACAGAGGGGTCGTGGTCGTAGTCGTCGTCGTCGTTAGCTACTGCTCGTGGTCGTGGTCTTTAGGGAGTACGATTTGAGAGTAGAGTCGGGGTGGAAAGTGAGAGAGTCGATATTCGTGAATGGAGTTTTTTTATTAGGGAATATATATATATATATGATGAAAACGAGAAATGTCACTCACGTATTTTCATCTAAAACGCGTGCGCGTGAGTGACATTTCTCGACTTTCTATTTACGGGAAATGCCACTCACACGTTTCATCTAAAACGCGTTTATGAACTCACACGTTTTAGATGAAAACGCGTGATTGACATTTCTCGTCTTCGAACAAAAAATTGATTGCACGAGGGGCAATACAGACTTTTCGCATGACAAAAGAGCCTTTTTTTACAAACTATATCCAGCGGGGTCCATTTTTGTATTTAGGCCCTCTAGTGGGGCATTTCATCAAATTTTCCTTCAATAAAACCCTGGAGATTCTGTCAACTCCCAAATGACTCTATTCAAAGGCGCAAATGATCAACCCAAGTGATGAGCCTAGGCCTGAGCCATGCATAATACATGTCTTTCATGTAAGGACGCAGATTGTTGGCCCAATCGCGAACTTAACCTAAAACTCGTTGAGAATTTAGTTAAAATCGACATTTATAAAAATTAAATAAAAATAAATTTAATATAATTAATTGTTTAAAAAAATATTATTAGAATAAATAATTGGATATACAATAAAAAAATATTTAATATATATATAATAAATTTAAAATATGTGGTAATTGATATTTTTTCACTTTAAATTGTAAATATATAGTGTTTTAATTTATATTTTTATAACAATAAATAAGTTTCAACTACATCTTTCCATCGTTTTAAAACTTAAAATATTTAACTAAATATATTTTCAAATATATTTATATTTAAATATTTTATATTATTTTATTTTAAAGTTATTTTTGTTTTTCTTTTAATTTATTTTTATGAAACATTTTGAATTATTTTTATTTTTATATTTTTATTTAATAATATATTTAATTATTTTATTTTATTAAATAATAAAATTAATTGTTATTTTTATTTAATAAAAATAATTTTATAGTATAATATTTTTTATCATATATATAAGACCACTATAAATTAAAATAAATTTTATTAACAATTTAATATATGTCAAAATATATATATATATATATATATATATATTTTGGTTATTACATATATATATATATATATAAATAATTAATAATTTTAAAATAAGAATATTTAGAAAAAAAATTAAGTTTGATATATTCAAAGAAAATTAATATTAATAATTTTAAAAAAAATTATTTAAAATTTTATTTTAAAATATTAATATTAGTTCCCTTATATATTAATACTTATTTTTTTTTTCAAACAATTTTATTCAAAATTCTAATTTTTATTTATTTAATCAATTATTTCATTTCATATTTATCCATAAATTTAAATAACTTTTTTGTCTAGTGACCTTACTTTCACATCAGTCAAATCAACTCATGAAATTTTTCAGGTGTAACATTTCGAATATTTTTTAATAAAACTAAATTTGTATAAAATGAACAAAATGTTTAACTGAAATTAATAATGAATAAATAATCATAAGTAAAATAATCATAAATTTAGACAAAATTTCAAAAAAAATTCTCATAAAAAAATAAACAAAAACAATGACAGTTAATAAAAAAATTATGAGATAAGTTAATGAGTATTATGATTTGAAATAAAAACATTAAAAATTTATTGTTGACCTAAAAGATATCATAATTGAGCATATTAAAAACATTAAAAACAAATAAGTACATAATATCAAACAATTTTTAAAACGAATAAAGAATAATTTAATATATAAGTTAAAATGACAACATTTTATTAAATGACTAAACTTTTAATTTGGACAATTCATCTTCACAATTACACTTTAGAGTAATTTGCCGTAAAGGCATAAAATGTGTAAATATTTGTATGCTTCTTCACTAATCGATGTATGACGATTTAAAGAATATGCAAAATTATTTAAAAAATAATAAGATCATAATTATAGGATAATGAGTATTATGATCAATTTTAGATACAAAATGTAGAAAACTTATTTGTTAACCAAAAAGATATTATAATTTATCATATTAAAAATAAATAAGTGCATAATGTCAAATAAATTTTAAAACGAATAAAGAATAATTTAATATATAAGTTAAAATGACATATTTTTATTAAATGACTTAACTTTTAGTTGGAACAATTCATCTCACAATTACTTTTTAAGGTAATTCATCGTGTAGCCATAGCCATAAAATGTGTAAATATTTGCATTGTTTTCACTAACTTATGTATGAAGATTTAAAAAATGTGTATAAATTATTTAAAAAATTATAGTGGAAAAAGTGTAAGTGTTACCCTTATTTCAATTTTTAAGAGTTTGGACATGAAAGTAGTTAGACTTTTGTGATATTAGTAATGAAAATTTTTAATTTTTTTAAGAGTAAAAATTAATATAAAATTCATTAATTATCAACATTTTTAATATGCATAATGTGAGAATAGTCAAAATAGTTGTATATATTATTCTCGTACATTTGTTGCATGTTCTTCCTCATTCGGACATATATATTACGAACTTGCATTATATTGTTTTTTTATATATTGATATCTAAAAACACTGTAATTAAGAAAAATAACCAATTTAAACTTTTACCATGTGGCTTGTAAGATTGTACAAAGCTTTTTAATCTTGTCAAATTTACTCAGCTCCTCAAAAAAAAAAAATGTGAAAATTGTGAGTAATATTAGAGCAATATAAAAGGTGTAAATATTTACATAATTCTTCCCTAACTAAGGTTACCAAGATTAAAAATGTGAGCTTATATTATAAAAGAAAATAAATAATGGTAATCTCGTAAAATACGTCAAATCAAGTCACATAATGAAATGTAATCAAACACGTGAAACTGACAATGTATTAATGTTTTGCAATCTTAATACCCGATAATAATGATAAATCAATAGAAAAGAAAAATGAATGATCATAAATTTTTTACCATTTCAGTAATATAGTCAAGATTCAAGGTGTCATATCTTTCTTACTCTATTATAAATTGTGATTTAGTGTAACACCTTAAATGATAGGAAAAACAATATCTATATATCATGTAATTTTAGACCTGTAAGCCAATAATAATCTTATATAGTTCGAACTACTTTATAAACAAACAGAGGAGGAAGACCAAATCAAGATAATTTGATTAAAATTATTTTTTTATTTAATGATATTTATATGTAACAACACATTTTTTCAAATTCTCAACTACATACAACCACTGTTATCATTTTAGTATTGTCATACCTATATTCAAATTCGCATTAGGAGAGATTCGAACTCATGGTATGAAATATGAACATTTTGACCGTTAGACCACTTGTGATTATTAATTTTAATTTATAATTTTGTGTATGCATATATATATTTTAGGTAAATTTTTGACCATTTATTTTAAATATGTTGTTATATATATATATAAGATAATTATATATATTATAAAATAATTAATATAAATATAGTTAGTATGTATATATAGTTATTTATTAATATATAATTATATAGATGGTAAAATAATTAATATATAATTATATAGATGGTAAAATAATTAATAAAAATATAAAATAAATAATAATAATAAATAATCTAAAGAGAGAATAAAAGTAAAAATATAAAAGTTAATATATAAAGAGAGAAATATATATGAGAAATAATTAAGGGAGAAAATTTGAGGGAGAGAATGAGAGAGTAAATGACGTTATACAATTTGATTGGCTGAAAAAATTAAAACTAAATAATATCTCTTTTTTTCCACTCTTTATTTTTTCCAACTGTGATGCTACGTTATTTCCTCCAAAAATTTTCCCTACCACTCCTCATTTATAACTGGTACCAATTTATACTCATGTTAAAATTCAAATCAACCACAACGTTCGACTCGATCTTCATATCTATATCTATATATATATATATATTAATGAAACCTGGAACACGTTCCTAACCCAAAATTATTGCATCCATTAAATATACACTGGATGATAAATCTAAAAATACTGAAATAAAATAATTTTGTTGTATCTTACCAACCAATAATAAGTAAAATAGGAAACAAAATTATTATTATATACAAAGAAACTATTAATACCCAAATTACCAATAATAAGTAAAATAGGAAACAAAATTATAATTCTATACAAAGAAACTATTAATACCCAAATTATTAATGGGTATTTGTTTATTTATTTTTAACCTAATATAATTTATTGTTCAATTTTTTTTTTTTTTTGTTTATTACATTTAAAATTCATTATATATAGATAAATATATATTTTTATAAATTTGATATATTTAAATTATTATTTATATAAATTAAATTATTTATATTTTGATATATATTTTAAATTATTATTTTTATAAATTTGATTATTTATATTTTAATATATAATTTAAATTATTATTTTTTTATAAATTTGATTATTTATATTTTAATATATATATATATATATATTTACATTTTAATTATTATTAAAAAATTTCAACTTTGTCAGCTATCTAATAAAAGTCCCATTAAAAATTGATAAAAATTTATTGTGAAAAGATATCACAACTAAAAAAATTGATAAAATTACTCCTAATAAAAGACAACATAGGACCAAGTTAAAAAAAATTCAATAATAATTGAAATATATATATATATATATATATTAAAATATAAATAATTAAATTTATAAAAAATAATAACTTAAATTATATATCAAAATATAATAATCAAATTTATAAAAATAATAATTTAAAATATATATTAAAATATAAATAATTTAATTTATACAAATAATAATTTTAAATATATCAAATTTATAAAAATAATAATTTAAAAATATATATATATAATAAATTTTAAATATATTAATAATAATAATAAAAAACTGAGTTTAAATATTAAACTAGGTTAGTTTGAGAATGAATCAACAAAGTAGGTTAGTTTGAGAAGTTAAACACCAAATTAGGTTAGTTTGGGAAGTTGAATGCCAAACTAGGTTAGTCTGAGAAATAGTTATATGAAATAAGCTAAATTATTATTTGATACTCAAACTTGGGTATTTTTATAAAATTGAAGCTCAAATTTTGAATTGTGTTATATGTAGCTCTAACTAACATAATTTCATCTATTTAAAGCTTTTTGTAAAATAAATAAATGTTCGTTTTTTATTTTAACATAATAATTTCATTTTTTAATTAATTTATCACATTTATAAAAATAAAATAGAAAATGTCTATTTTTTCATTATATTTTCACACATTACAGATCCGTTAAGGCATTCAAACCGTATTAGAAAGATTTGAATGGGTATATCTCGAAAAAATACTCTATTTTATCGATAGAATCGTACTACCGTTGTCGATGTCAGCGCTGCTTAGCGACGTTTGCTTACTTTTCTTCTCTATAGTCAACGATATAGCTTTTTTCGTTACATTATGTAAGTCTATTATTCATTGCATCATAGGTGTTGCTGCATCATATAAAGGAAAAGAGATGTGACGAATTTATTTTTTTGAATAGAGGAGAGTTAGAATGACAATCCCACAACCATGACACCCGTTTAAACTCAAAGCGTTTCCAGATGAAATCGAACCCGTGATCTTTTGTCTCTTAAACCGACTTTTACCACTGGGCTACCTTGGTGGGCTAAAAGAGATATGATGAATTGCTAGGAGAAGTTTCAATCACACCTAAATGTTTCGGCCTCTAGTCAAGGTAGAGAACGGAACTGTGGCATGCCAAAGATCGACGAATAATACACAATGTCATGTCGTTATGAGTTATTTGAAAAATTAATATAAAATTTATCCATTCAAAATTTCTAAAATATTTTCTTAGAAGGTGTAAATATTGAAACAATTTGAAAAAATACATCCAAAATGTTTATAAATATCATTTAATTTAAAATGAGACAAATTAATTAAAAAATAAAATAATATGTTAAAATAAGATAACACTCGTTTTATCATTGAAAAAAAAACTCAAATAATTAAATTTTAATAATTCAAGAATCATGAAACAAAATTTCAAATTTCAATTGATAAAAAAACTCAACTTCAAAACTTCTTGTACCTAACTTTTATTTTCAGCTCCATAGCCGATTTCCGTGTGTCCAAATATTTTCTCACACACACAAAGTCACATAGATGGAGAAATCAAAGGAAAAAACAAAAAGAAACCAGAGAGGAGCAAATTGAATTGTAAACAAATTACGAAAAATAAAATAAGGACATTTTTCTCCATCCATTTTATAAGTAGGTGAGATAGGATAATATTTTTATTTTCTAAATAATGTTTGAAATCTTATCAAACACTTATAAAATTTCGTCCAAATCTATCTCAACAAACACAACTTTGCAACTTTACCTTCCATATTAGTGTTAGTGGTGTAATCTAACAACAAAAATTGTATTTTATATTCAACATCTCCAAAATAGATATAGTTTTAGAATAAAAAACTCAATGCTCTAATATTATTTGTTTAAAATAGATATTGATTTGAGACCAATTAAGATAAAAAAAGACGTGACTATAAAAAAAATAAGCACTTAAATAACCAAGAATAAATACATTTGTATTAAATTCTAACTAATATCAAATATTTATATATCACATAAGTAGGCTTAGTAGACCAAGATATCAAATAATTATAATTTCTTTTATCGCACCACGAACCCAATCATATGCCCGGTTAAAAAAAAAAATACGTCCATAACTACAACAACGGTACATTGACCCAATCATATGCCCGATTAAAACTTAAAAAAATACGTCCATAACTACAACAACGGGTACATTGATAGAGTTCAATATCGGGGGGACACATTGTTCATCAATCGGAGAGTTAATCGACACGTTGAACATCCTAAGAGTAAATTGAGATGCCTAGTAGATTATCAGTTTGAAGAATTGTTATAATGTTTGCGCAATTGTTTTTTTCACATTTTTATGAGTTTTTTTTTCTGTTTCTGTAATTGTTTATTGAAAACTGTATTTTTCTTTTAATTTATGTTTTTTTTTTCATTATAAATGTTATTGTCTTACACTATTTCATTTCTTAACATATAAGAAGATTATTTCAACTAAAAATATGAAATAAGAACTTTCTTAAATATGGAGAAAATATATAAGAATAAAAAGGGGATTGGGCTTTATCCGCTTATAATTCTAGCATATTATTATGTGCATATGAATAGTTTACTCTTTACCTTATGATTAGTATTAATTGAACAATGACTATTTATCATATTTTTATGTGTTATTTAAGTGTTTAATCTTTTTTAAATGATAATAGTGAATATAACAAATTGTGTCTAGGAAATAAATTGAAGATAAAGAAAATAATTAAATTAATGCTTTCTTATTTATTTGATACATTAACGAGACTATATAGGGCCTGGCTTTCGGAATCAATGGACCATGGTTTGGTGTAGTGATTACAACACTTTCTTACGTTAATGAAATTGTTTGAATGATGTTTTAATATTATTTTTTCTTTGGTATAGGATGACAATTGGTACCATACCTATCTATTAGGTATTAAAATATTCATCTTCGAACTTAATTTTTATTTTATTATCCAACCCCGAATTCAAATCCCGAATTCAAATCCAACATGTATATGTATTTCTATCTACATCCTCGATTCATTGGATACTCAATCCCGACGGATGCCTTATTATCAAATTAATATGAATATATATATTTTTATTAAAAAATGTTAGAAGGAAAAGATTGAAGATGAACTAAATAATAAATAATAAAGCTAATAATATTTTAATTAAATAAATAAAACATGTTTTATTGTTATTATATTTGAAAAAGAATATATAGATTAAATGTTAAAGAAAAATTAATGATTAAAGATGAAGATTGATAAGAGTGATAAATAATATTTGGTTAGTTGAAGATGAAAATGGATAATGATTAAAGAAACAAGAAGATGATGTGGTTATCATGTCTGCTCTAAACGCATTAGGTCCTAGTTTGATTATGGGAGCATTATTATTTTTTATAGAGAAATGATATTTGTGAATTTTATAAAAAGAATAAAAAATTTAATATTTATTAGGTTACAAAATATATATATGCATTCATACAATTATAAATAAAACGCAATAATCATAAGTGAGCTAATATTTAAAGTAATCACTTTCTACACTCGACTAGAATTCAAATTTGAGTGAATTATATTTGTTTGAGAGGATAATGTGATAGTGATATATGTTGGTGATATATGTGAGTTGTAAATTTGAATGAATTATATGCGTTTGAAGAGATATTATGTTGAAGGTATATATAAGTGCATATTTGAGTTAAAAAGTTAAGGTGCTGTGATGCAGTGGTTATTACGTCTGCTTTACACGCAGTAAGTCCCCAGTTTGACTGGGTAGCATCAAATATTTTAGTTTTAATTTATTAATAAAGAGTAAAATGACATTTTTGAATTTTATAAAACAATCAAAATTTTGATATTTATTAGGTTACAAAATATATATGTATACAATTGTAAATAAAACACATTAATTATAAGTGGTCTAATGGTTAGAGTGATCACTTTATACACTCGAAACTAGAGTTCAAATCTGTATATATAATGATGCTTAGATTCAAAAGTGTCCGGATTGCCGAGTCGAGAGATATGGTTAATTTGAATATATATGTCAGAATAAATGGATGCTTGGGTCGTATTGTGGGTTGACCCGCCCATAAACTAAAACGGTTAAAACTAAAATTAAAAATGCTAATCAAACTTGCAACCTAACAAAACAAGTACAACCCTTTAACCAACTAGGCTAATAAAATTTATATTTTAAATTCAACACCAAATTTGATGAACGCGAGACATTTTAACAATATAAGTTCAACTTTTTAACTAACTAATATATATATATATATATATAATGATGCTTAATTTCAAAAGTGTCCGGATTGCCGGGTCGAGAGTTGTGGTTAATTTGAATATATATATATATATATATATATATATGAGAGTAAATGGATACTTGAGTCGGATTGTGGGTTGACCCGTCCATAAACTTAAAACGGTTAAAAAAATGTTATATTTATGTTTCAAACTTGTAACCTAAAAAAATAAGTATAACACTTTAACCAATAAATATATAATAATAAGTAATATTAGACCCTGATTGATAATTTATATAACTATTCAAAATATAACTTACAAAATATATATACATACACAAAATTATAAAATTATTTCAAAGATCATAACTGGTATAGCGGTTAAAGTGTTAACATTTATACTAAACTCTAGGGTTCAAATCTCTCTAAAAGAAGTAATAATTATATGTGAGTGCGCGAACATTGATAGATGAAGTAGAAGTGAGAATGTTGACTTGAGTAATGCAAACATTGGTGAGAAAATCTAAGGAATTGTTGGTTTGAGTAACACAAACATTTTTGAGAAACCTAAGGATTTGTCCATGGAGGAAATGTCGGCTTGAGTAACACAAACATTGGGGGGTTTATGCCTAAAGGTATAGTCGATTGTTTAAAAATGCACCCTCGAATTTGGTTATTAAATAATCAAAATCATTATATATATAAAAAATATAAAAACTTAAATGAATTGGTTAGATGATTTTTTTAATATTCTTATTTTTTCAAATAAGTATATAATAATAAGTAATATTAGACCTTTCAGTAGAACTTTATATTTGATTGATAATTTGATCTATAATTCAATGTTTGAAGATTTGTTTTATCGAAATTAATTTTATTTCACTTAATGAATGAGTGGATAAAAGTAAGTTTTGTCATATTTTTTAATAATTAAATAACAAAATATTGAATTAAATTATAAAATTACATTTTTAACGTAATTTTTTTTGTTAGTTTTTATATTATTACTCGTGCAAATACACGAACTACATGTTAGTTTATGTGAATTATATTTGTTTGAGAGGATAATGTGATGGTGATATACATCAGTGTTATTGTGAGTTGCAAATTTGAAGGATTATATGTGTTTGAAGAGATATTGTGTTGAAAGTATATGTTGGTGCAAATTTGAATTGAAAAAACAAGGTGCTGTGGTGTAGTGGTTATCACGTCTGCTTTACACGCAGTAGGTCCCCAGTTCGATCCTGGGCAGCATCAAATATTTTATAAAAAGAATAATTTTTTTTTAATATTTATTATGTTACAAAATATATATGCATACAATTCTAAAAAAAACGCATCAATCATATTGGTCTAATGGTTAGAGTGATCAACTTATGTCGGTGGTATATTTGAGTTGCAAATTTGAATTAATTATATGTGTTTGAAGAGATATTTTGTTGGAGGTAAATGTGGGTGCAAATCTAAAAAACTATGTGTTTTATTGATGCTTCCATTTTTCTTAATCTATTTTTTCTTAAATTTTTAATATGATGTAAGATTCCATTGAAAATATTGTTAAATGCTATAAAAAAAAACTGTTACTCCTAGTTAATTAGTTGGTCGGCATTGGAAGTACTCTTATCTTGGATGAGGTATCTCATCCCATATTTAATCCTTCCATTTGACATCTTTTGGAATTGTTTGAAACAATATTTCTATTGGAACATTCAATATTTGGTCAACAATATTTGTCATATCCTATATTTTATGACTTATGTTGCATCATAGTTGATTATGTTAAAAAAATATTGTTAAATGTTTTTGAAGAGATATTTTGTTGGAGGTAAATGTGAGTGCAAATCTGAAAAACGATGTGTTTTAGTGATGCTTCTATTTTTCTTAATCTATTTTTTCTCAAAATTTTAATATGATCTAAGATTCCATTGACAATATTGCTCAATGTTATAAAAAAAACTGTTACTCTCAGTTAATTAGTTGGTCGTGCATTGGAAGTACTCTTATCTTGGACGAGGTATCTCATCCCATATTTAATGACTCTTCAATTTGACATCTTTTTGAATTGTTTGAAACAATATTTCTATTAGAACATTCAATATTTGGTCAACAATATTTGCCATATGCTATATTTTCTGACTTATGTTGCATCATAGTTGATTATGCTAAATAAATATTGTTAAATGCGATAAAAAAAATGTTGCTCCCATTGGCCGTGCATTAAAAGTACTCTTATCTTTGATGAGGTATCTCATCCCATATTTAATAACTCTTTCATTTGATATCTCTGTAATAGTACAAAATAATATTTCAATTAGAACATGCAGTATTTGGTCAACAATATTTGTTATATCCTATATTTTTTCTGACTTATGTTGCATCATAGTTTATTATGCTAAAAATATTCTTGAATTGATAGGTGATTTAATAGTTAAATTGTTTGAGCTTATTTGTAATAATATTTTTTTTTATTAAAATATGCTGTCTCCACCTATTTTTTTAGTTATTAATCTAAAGATTTCATAAGGTAATATTTATTTATTTACTTTTATTGGCATATAAGTATAATGATATTTGTGTGCATATGTTGGTTCTTCACATTAGGCATGCATCATGATATTTATCTTATAATCAATATCTCTAATATTCAAATATTTTATTCTCTTAATCAATAAAAGTGAATTATAGATACTATATGAAAGATAATAATATATGGAGAAGATGTTAATTATCTTTACTTCAATCATTAGAAAAATGAAGAAGCAATGATGCGTCTGTTTTGTTTGTTTATATCTATGCAAATTAAAAGTTTATGTTTATACATTAAAAATAATAAAAAATTTTGTTTATACAACATTCTCACTATTTTCTTGATCAAAATATTATTTATTAAATTCTTAAAACAATTTTAATTTTTTTTTTGTCCATGAAGTATTTATGAATCCATACAACTTTTTTGTTATAGTTATTAATCCCGAACATTCAAACTATCCTCCTTAGAGGCTCCATATCAATTAATAGGACTTATAGAATCAGTTAGCTAAACATAATTCCGATTAAATTTTGACTTTCTTACTAATGTTTCAATAGACAATTAAGAATGATCAATCAATAAATGTGTGATGAAAGATAAATGAAAAAGACAATGACCGATCAATTCACAATTATGAAAGCTAATATTCGATAGAGAAAAATAATTGGTGAAAATCAAAATTGTTTTAGAATAAAGAATTTGAACTTATAAAATGTTGAGAAGCTCTCTACAAACTCTACAATTCTTCCTAGAGCTTCGTAATACAATAAGCGATAGAGAAGGTAAGAGGTTGACCATGTAGTCGGCAAATAATTTGAGTTTTACTTACTTTTTAAGTTTAGTGTTATGTTTTTGTTTGTAGATTAACTCGCAATCTTTACATTATGAATTCAAGGCTTTCTCTCGGTGACAAGAATAATGCATTCTTCTATCGGAAATGTATGGCTAGAAATCTGAGGAACAATATTTACAGGCTAAATAATGATGATGGTGAACATGTACAAGGACAGAAAGGGGTACAAGATCTCGCCATCAACTTCTATAAAGAGCTTATGGGTACAAAGAAAGCGCAACCAAGTCATCTGAACACCTTATACTAGATTATCGATAAAAGAGTTTTTTCTGAAGATAGTCAAGATCTAATTAGGGTTGTCACACGGGATGAAGTAAAAGAGGCTCTATTCAGCATCAACGGTAAGAAAAGCCCGGGTCCAGACAGTTTTAATGCTCAATTCTTTAAGGAAAACTGGTCGGTTGTGGGTCACGATATTACGGAAGGGGTTCTGGAATTATTTAAAAACAAGAAGATGCTCAAGCAGTGGAACGCTACAATCCTGACTCTTATACTCAAAACCTTAGTTCCCGAAGAGGTTCAAGATTTCAGGCCGATTTCATGCTGCAATGTTGTTTACAAAATAATTTCAAAAAAATTCTTTCAAAATGATTTAAAAATTTCAATGGTAAAATTGTTAGTTTAAATCAATCTACATTTATTCTACTCATTTAAAACCTCCTCAAAGGTCATGGGAAGAGAAAAATATCCCCGAGAGTGACTTTCAAAATTGATATAAAAAAAACCTTTGATTCTGTGAGATGGGTAGCCATTCGGGACTTTATAGTTGTATCGGGTTTCCCATGATTTTTATAGAATGGATCATGCAATGCGTTTCTACCTCTCATTTTGTAGTTAGTGTCAATCCACATAGGCTACTTCAAGGGTAAAAACGACATGAGGCAGAGAGATACCCTATCATCTTACTTTTTGTCGTCATCATGACAATCTTTGAGAGCATCTTTACGACGTTCCGAAAAAATCGACCATACATCTTCCACCCATTATGTGAGGAGGAGGAGATCACCCATTTATGTTTTCACTAGTAAAAATAGGTAATAGCGAACAATAATAGCGATTGGTGTAAAGACCGATCACTATTATCAAAGTAGTAGCGATTTGTTATAATTTCAATCGCTACTACTTTGATAATAGCGACTAGTCTTTACACCAATCGCTATTAAACTACCGCAAAAAAAAAAGCGCCAGATTTTACCGCATTTTGAAAGTGTTAGAAGCGATTGAATCCAATCAGTTTTCCTTACTTAATAGTGATTGAATGAGAACCGTTCACTGTTACCTTTAATTAAACCCGCCCCTACAGTCTCCTTTCCCTTTCCTTTCATCTCTCTTTCTTCTTTCTTTCTCTTCAATCTCCATTTCTTCTCCCCTCTCTTTAACCAAAGCTAATGAGTATCAATCTCTCCATCCTGAAATCAGAAACCTAGCTTCCATTTCCTCGTATAATAACACATTGCTTGATTTCATATTGCGATGAATTATACGAGGAATGCAATTGTGATGGAAGAAACAAAGTCCTTTCGCTGCACCTCGTCCGATCTTCTTCCGTTCTTCCCAAGTAAGTATTCATTTTCATTTACCGTATTCCATGCATTCGTAAACAAGTAGTCTTCCTTCTCCGATTTTGCAATAACCTAATAACGGAACTAGATTTCTATGTTTGATTTTACCCAGGGTTTCCATTTCCTCCATGAATTCTCCATCCCCTTGACAACTTAGTCGTATGAGTTATCATATTAGGAAGTCACAAAGGACGCTGTCTTTTAGAGAGATAAGCGCAATTTAAATTTGTTTTAAATTCCGATCGATAATTGTTTGTAATTTATTTTTGTAGACAGTAAGAACTTAATTTTTCTAAACTTGTCTAGGAAAATACATAAACTTATTAGATTTTTTCCTATTAAAATTTTTTTAATGAAATAATGTTAATTCAAACATATTTCAGCGATAAACACTAGGTAAAGTCAGTCAAAATCATTGATAGTGTGATTTAAGCACTATTGCAACACAATTACAGATTTAATTATAAACAATTGGATTGAAAATCTATTGGATTGATAATCGAAGAAAAATATACCTAATGAACAAAATTATCCATAAAAGAAATGACGGTCGAATTTCAATATTTCATCAGCGGATTCTTCACAAAGAACATTAAAAGAGAAATTTTTCCATACTGATCAGAATGAACAACTGATTTACAAAAAGAAAAGTGATATTCCATTGAAATTGAAACAAAAACATTAACAAAATAGCAAGCGTACGTATGCATGCGAGGTGATGTTGTTGGAGAGAGAGGCATTAATAAGGCGATGTGATGTCGGAGAGAGAGGCATGGTAATATGGAAGCGAAGCTTATCAATGGAGGATAAATATGAAGATTTTACCTCGTATATGAGGAGATTCAACTACAATCGTTCATCGATTTCAGTTTCGTCTCAAGAGAAACTTCAATTGTGATAGAACCGAGGATATTCAGCTCCTTGCGAAATCGGAAGAAATATCGCGGAGAAGAGAACTATGTCGGAGGAAAAGTCGGAATATAGTATAATCAGATCCACAACTGCTTTATTCTTTTCTATGAAGAAATATTTTAAGAGTAAAATAATTTTATAGAATGTTTTGACGGCCACTACGATCTATATTATCCAAATCTTTTTATCCTCATAAATTTATTATCTCCAACTTTCAACTAAGATTGTAATATATAATGTTTCTGACATAATTTTCTACGGTATTTAGTATTTTTAACATACAACTTCTTCAAATTTTTATACTCTAAATTTTTTATATTAAACTTTGATAGAAATATCTACCTAAACTAAGGCTAATTTCATAGGAAATGATTTCATGTAAAAAGAATTTTATGAAAAGTTACTAAGAATGATTCAAAATACTAATGAGTTTGCGAAAGATTAAAATATGTAATAATTTATTGCGTCAGATTTTGCGACTCCTTTTTATTCATGGTAAAATTTGTGGTTAAATCCGTCAAAATTCCTACAGCATTGTTTTGTGAATAAATTTGGACATATATCACAGCTATTTTTTAAGTGAAACATGCTACAAAACCTCACAATTTAGCGACGACTAATCATGCATCGATTATTTAGGACAGAGTTTCATTCATTTATTAATAATTGCGAAAATTACTATCGCAAAATCCGTTGCACATCACCGACAATCCATAACCATTGGTGCGTCGCTAATGAAGCGTTTTTTTTGTATCCTCTTCTTAATTATTTTTTTAATTATTTTCTTGATATATATATATATATATATATTATATATTATCCAGAATCCAGACACTCCATGCTTGCACTCTCTTTGAATAAATTTTTATAATAGTCAGTACCGGACCTGAGATTTCGAGGCCTGAGACGAGCACAAAATTTGGTGCCCTCAAAGCTTAATATTCATACATATATTTTTTATCGATTTAAATATAATAGTATTTGTAACATTAATTCTAGAAATAAAATATTATCAAAACAATATGTCATAAGTAAATACTAAAAAAACAAAGAAGATCCAAACAAAATATAAAATTCATGTTCCGAACTAGTACATAGTCACTTAAATATTACTCGTCTCGCATTTTTTGAAGCGAAAGTATTGATCAAGTTTGCATAATCAACTTTCTCAATAATTTTTTTCTTAATAGATAAGATAACTAACCCATTTAGTCTTTCTTGCGACATAGTTGATCGAATATAAGTTTTAATCAACTTCAATTTGAAAAAACTACTTTCCGCAGATGCAACCGTAACTGGTATAGTCAACAAAACTCAATATTACACTTTCGCTATGCAATAATGCAATATACAGATTGTTGTGAAGTCACCAAAGTGTCATTATATGTTATTCCTTTTGATTTTTAAAATAATAGCTTCAAACAGTTGTGTATAAACTAATGCAAATGAGAGACTTCAGCAGCATTTTACGAGACATCTATTTAAACTAGAACAGATGTGAGAACAACATTTTGTAGACATTCCATACATATTAAAAAAATCTTCATTAAAACTACAATAACACAATGATCGTGTCTTATTAGATGTGAACATAAACAAATTTCGTGTTATTAATTTTCTTTCTGGAGTATGAATCAGAAGGAATTGACTAGACAAAAGTGGATTTTAAAGACAATCAAAGAATGCTTGGAATTCTTTGCGAAGGTATTTCTTATGTTTTAATATAGTTCAAGCTCCATATTTGACCATTACTTTTGAGAAGAAAAACCCTGCTTTCTTATCTTCTTCATGGTTGGGACTTCACAATAGATATAACATTAGAGGAAACAAAGAAACAATATTGTAAGATAACCAGAAGACGCAAAATCAATTTAAAAAATGGAGTAATAACATTGCAATCCTATGAGTTTTACATACATGATGATCTTATTACAATTGAAAATATAACTCCTTTATTGGATTCAGTCGTCATTGTATAATATGTTATATGCAGATATTCGTGGTGAAAATACTCGAAAGACACTCATGATAAGATCGCTGCAATTATTCTCTTACAATTATTCGTGGCTGACTGAATAAGCAAACGAACTGGAGGAAGACTCCCTGAGATTAAGGTATTATAATGAGTTGAAAAGTTGTATTTCTAATCACAACCTAATTAGAAATAGAAAAGTTAAAACTGAATATGATTTTATTAAATTTGGTGTAAGGCTATCTTACTATGTTTTTTGTTTTGGTTTTATATTCTGTAACGTTAGAAATCTTACTCTTTAATAATGTATTTTTAGTCATCCTTCACCATCTATTGCTCATTCCTACCTTTCAGATAGTTATTACTGGTGATGATGTTCAAACTCAGGTAATATAATAAAATTAAACATCATTAGAGAATTGATCAAGATGTTCACTTGTTTTAGTATTCTTTATTTAATATTCTTATCTATTAAGATCAACTCACTTACGTTAAAACCCTACTTCTTAGTATTACTGATGTTTTACATTTGGATTTCATTAGGTTTTTATTTCTCAACTTCACTTTTCTCTTATCCCGGGCAATTAAATTTTTGTATTCGAAAACTTTGTTCTTTACTGCTTCAGATTATGATTGGCCGGCATCAGGAAATTCCAAGCCTTCTTAATCTCTTGACTCAAAATTTCAAAAAAAAAATTAAAGAAAGAAGTTTGTTGGACCATTTCAATCATAACAACGGGTAGCAAGATACATTTACCAAATTTTTTTCAGATGACTAAGTTATGTTGGAAAATGTAATCTCAGATCCACATCCAGATTAGATATGTGATACAATAAGTGGTTCCATAGGAGGCATTTGTGTCGATGATGGCTAGAAACAGTAGTTTATTGACTGCATTCTTTATGGAGACTTTGTTGTGTGTATGTGGGAAAAAAAAAATATATATTTATATGGAGACTTCCTAGGCAATTTCAAATGCCACATCCAGGGTACTAATGAGCTAATCAAGTATACTAAGTAAGACTTATAATATTTATACATCTTTTGTATGGTGTTTTAATATATTTTTTTTAATGTATTTGTAGATAAATGATGAAGTCTATTGATATATATATATATATATATAAAATATTTAGAGTTTAGGATTTAGGGTTTAGGTTGGCTCAGATCAAAGTGATCCGACAACGAAGAGGAAGGAGAAGGTGGTGCTTGGAACTAGATGAGGAGATAATAGTTTCCTAAAGATTATTGATCCCTACGACATTTACAACATTAGGTGGTGTCACCAACTAAAGAATAAAAATGTAAGCACAAATAAAATAATTTTTATTTTTATGAAGTTACTTTAATATTTTATTATACAAATTTGTCTTTTAAACTCAATGAACATTATTAAAATTTTGAAATATGTTAGTTAATGTTTTTTTTTTTATTTGGTATGATATGATTTGATGAGATAATATTGTTAAAAAAAGTTATGTTTATTTTGTTAATATTTAAAATGTCAATAATAAATAAGAAATTATCTTCTAAATTTTTCCTAATAATTATTTAATTTAAAAAAAATATAAAATAAAAATTCAAATAAAATGGTTAAAAAATTCAAAAGTAAAATATAGAACAAAATTGTTAAAAATTAAATATACTTTCGGCGACGCTTAAAATAATATTACCGACACTTAAATAAGTGTTGTTAAAATTACGCCAACCCTGTTTCTAGCGATGCAAGAATAAGTGTCGGTGATGTTTTGTCGACACATGTAAGGGTTGACAGAAGTTTTTTTAAACGTCGCCGAAAGTCTTTTACTCTTTATATCGAAAACAAAGGACAACTGATCAATATAATAATGTATCATTTATGTAATCACTTATCTATCTTATAAATATAGAATAGATAAATCATACTACTAACTAGATAATTTACTCTCTAATTATGAAAATATAAATTCACACATTACAAAATACTTATATACATATATGTTCTACCAGTTAATTATTATTAAACATTATGTTCAAAATTAAGTTTAATATCTATATTTAAATTTAATTATTTTATAACCTTATGTCTCCAAAACAAAACTACTCGTGACAAATCAATTTTTTCCACAAAAACATAATGCCACAAATCAATAATTAAATAGTTCGGTACTTTGGTCCTTTCGTGTCTTAAAACAAAACTTAGGTGTATGTTTCATTCCAAAAACATGTATACGTTATTGTCATAATTTCAAATAGACCGAACTTAAACTCATTCATATTACATGCTTCAATAATATTATTTAGATAATGACATGCGCAGTGAATCATTCATAAAGATTACTAGAAAGCTTCGGAGTGATGATCACTTCAAGAGGTGTAGCCTTAGATAATGACAACCCTTCAACTGCAGTCATATCTACAAGTTCATTAATGTTGGGATTTAGGAGCTTAAAAGACTGCAGCAAGCTAGCTAAAACAAAGTGTCCCATTTGCATGCCAAGGTTTATTCCTGGGCACACTCTCCTACCGGCACCAAAAGGAATCAACTCCAAATTCTGGCCACGGAAATCTATATTTCTATGGGTAGTCATGAATCTCTCTGGCCGAAACTCTAACGGCTCCGACCATATCTTAGGATCGCGTTGGAGTTTCCATACGTTAAAGAAAAGTCTTGTCCCTGCCGCCACATGATATATAGCCGCCGACAACACAATCTTGGGTGACTTCTCTTGGGCCTCCTAGTGGAACCGGTGGATATAGCCTTAGGGATTCTTTTATAACAGCTTGGAGGTACACCAATTTGGGAATATCAGATTCCTCCACTATCCTTTCTTTACCCACATGGATGTCCAATTCTTCCTCAACCTCCATCAACACATTGCGATGGTTCATGAGTAAGGAAATAGTCCATGTAAGCATGGTGGCCGTCGTGTCTACTCCCGCGAGATTCAAATTCTGTATAATCACACATCACATGGTCGAGATATATAGTTAGTGATCAAAATTAAATAGGACTATTTTAAATAGCTTATAACCACAAATGATATACCAAGCATGTAGATTTGTTAATGGTATCAGCATCATAATTATCTTTATTGACATCCTTAAGCTTTGAGATCATCACGTCAATGAAATCACGATCTGCACTACCCGAATGGGTATGTCCCTTCCGTCGATCACGGTGCTCTTCTAGCCACACCTCCAAGAGATTGTCGTATTCTTTTGATGTTTCTTTCATGACCTTCTGGTGAGCTCCTATCAAATCGCATAAATAATTGAAAATTTAGCCACGCGTGAAAAGCGTTTCATTATTGCATGGTCGCAAATAATAAAGGTAGAATGTTGTTTATCGCTAAACAAATTGTAAAATATTCAATTAGATGAAAAAATAATGGCAAGTCAGGGTGTCGCATTTCACCCAAATTTTTGTAGTGCTATATCTAACCATCGAAGCCATGGTATCATGTCCCCAACCACATTTAAACCAATTAGATGTATGATCTTTTGTAAAATTCTTTGACACTTTCGAGCTTCTTCCATGTCAACACCACTCCCATGATATCTTTTTCCACAGATAATCCTAAAAATCACGTTTGTTGTAAAGTCTGATATCCATTGCCTCATATCCACAATGACACCGTCACTATAAAAACCGGTAGTCAAAGTCAAGTTGTCGTGATCTCCTTTATCCGTCCATAACTTATAAAGTTGTTGGATGGAAGCTTTTGTCTCGGACACCCTTATGTGTCCGAGCAAGTTGAGTCAATGCATAGACAACAACTCCAACAACACAAATTTTCGAATCTCCCGCCAGTATGAGCCGTATGGAGAAAGGCCAAACATGGGATAGTTGTATCCCAAGTGCTTTCCTGCTAGCATTTGAGGACACGATGCCACGGCACTGTCATGAGTGGTGTACAGTTCTTTGGCGAACTCCCAATTGCTAACCACAATTACCGGGCGAAGTCCAAGACGGATGCTGAAAATTGGGCCATATTTGTCGTCCATCTCAGACAGTGTTATGTGGAAAATTTTGGTACCTCGGAGAAGAAGGAGGTGACCTATGTCACAGCCCAATCTTCATGGCCCAGGAAGAGGAGGCTTAAGGAGAATGTCACGACCCAATCCTCCTGGCCCAAGAAGAGGAGGAGGCTTGAGCCCTCTTAAGCCCAACTCAAGGAAGATTCTAGACTGGAAGGAAGCTGGAAGGAAGGTCCTTGATTAGCGCACCTAATTGAGAGTTAAAAGGAATGTCCATAATAAGGAATGTCCTTGATTGATAATTATAAGGAATCCCTAAATTAGTGCACAATCAATGTAACAGCTAGAATTAGTCCTATAAATACATGCGAAGTATTACATTGTAAATCACCAAGCATTCGAGTAATATACTACTATTCTTTGTAAAAGTTACTCTCTCTCTAGAATTCTTGTGTCAATTCTATTAAACGCCGAGTGTTGCGTCGAGTAAGGCTGACTAGTTACTCGTTCTTGAGAAGATCGTAACTAGTGCCGCACGGATCGTCAGTGAAAAGACTGAGCCCGTGACAATTGGTATCAGAGCTGAAATGACGAGGAGATCGGAAGAAACTTCAAAGGTCGTGGACGAAGTAGAGAATCTTCCCCACGGGACCGGAGAAGATGGTAGGAACTCTCGCAAAGTTCAGGCGGGAGGAACCAAAGCTACCAAAGAAAGAGAAAGATCAAGAGATGCTATCGTTGACATTATCGCCAGGTTGGAGAAGGTAGAACTCACTGTGGCGTACGGACAAGATAATGACGAGGACCTAGAGGAACGCATTGCCGAGCTTGAGAAGGAGAGAGACGAGCTCCGAGGAGGAATGCAAGGTGCCTTGAATGAAGGCTTGTCCAAGTGTCAAGAGCAAGCTCAGATCGTGGAGCAGACCCTCCTTGGTGAAATCAGGACCTTGACTGAGAAACTCGAGGTAATGATTTCTAAGTTACAAACTACCGAAGAGGATGTAGCGTTACTCAAGAAGGCGGTTGCGCAAGAGTGCGGACGCGCGCTTGTAGGAGTCCCCAATCCGATAAGGATAGACATTCCAAGGCCTAAAGCGTATTTAGGCGAGAGGAATGCGAAAGAGATCGACAACTTCCTATGGAGTCTGGATCAGTATTTCAAAGCACTCGGCCTAGTAGAAGAGGCGAGAAAGATAGACACTACCACGACATACCTGGAAGACACCGCGATGCTATGGTGGAGGCGAAGGAGTAGCAATATTGAAAAAGGTACGTGTTCTATCAATACCTGGGGTGAATTCAAGGAGGAACTCAAGAGACAGTTCTATCCTGAAAACGTTATTCGAGAAGCAAGGGCCAAGTTGCGGCGGCTCTCACAAAGAGGGAGTATCAAGGAGTATGTCAAGGAGTTCATCGCTACTCTCCTTGAGATCCCTAACTACTCAGACGACGAAACCTTGTTTGCCTTCACTGACGGTCTACAAATGTAGGCGAAGTTGGAATTGGAACGACGTAGTGTCCAAGATCTAAGCTCCGCAATTGCCGTGGTTGAATCTCTTGTCGAGATGAGAAGGCAAGAGAAACCAAAGTCGACCTATGAGAGGAATGACAATGGGGAAAATGGTGGAGACCATCTCCATAACAATGAAGACCCAGTTAAGTTTATCAAATCAAATGGTAAAGGAGATCGGGACGAGAAACGTAGAGAGAAACCCCGGATAAAGTGTTTCTTTTGTGAAGGGCCGCACAAAGCGAGAGAGTGCCCAATGAAGAACAAACTATCAACATTGATGGAGAAGCAAGAACGCCTTCACAATGAAGCTCGATTGGGGTCGTTAAACCTACTTAGTGCCGTTACAGCAAAGTTTGATAAGTCAAAGTCCGCGAAGAAAGGACGACTATTTGTGGAAACTAGAGTAAGAAACCACATGGTTAAAGCTTTGTTGGATACGGGAGCCAACAACAATTTTCTAGAGGTAAAGGAGGCGAGAAGACTGGGGATTAAGTACACTAAAGAGAAAGGGTGGCTTAAAGCAGTCAACTCGGCACCAAGTGCGACTTATGGAGTTGCTCGTAATGTAAAGATCAACTTGGGGGAGTGGACCGGCCTTCTAGATTTCTCCATTATCGACATGGATGACTACAAAATGGTTCTCGGCATAGAGTTCTTATACAAGGTAAATGCCATCCTACTCCCTTCTGCCAATATGATGTACATTCTAGAGCAAGGTAATACTCGCACAATACCTCTAACAAGAGAGGGCAGGAGAGAAACTAGGCACCTATCTGCCATGCAACTCTCAAAAGGTGCGGAGGACACCTACCCATCATCTTTTGTCATTGTGAAAAAAGATGAGAAGACTGCGTCTAAAGAGAAGATACATCCAAAAGTTACAACTGTACTAGAGAAAGGTCAGGATGTAATGCCCGCTGGAGTATCAGAGAAACTCCACCATAAGAGAGAGGTGGATATCAGAGAAGAGTTAGTCAAATGTACTAAACCATCGGCGACAGTTTTTTATCGCATTAAACCTCCCAAATTGGAGGAATTGAAGAGGCAACCAGAGGAGTTTCCATTCAAGAAAGAGAAGTGAGAAATAGCCAAGACCGCCAAAAGAATGAAGAAATGGGAAGAAAAGAAGAGAAGACACTTGGAGTTCGGAGGAAACCGAGTGATAGTAGAACTTCTCTTCCATCAAGAGAGACAATTTTCTAAAATTCATAAGGGGCTTGTGAGGCAATACGAAGACCCTTTCTTAGAGAAGAAACGGGTTAGAAAGCCAGCACGTCGCTCAAAACTTTTATCTCATGTGGAGACATCATCCAGGCCTACAAGGAGGAAGCGACGAGGACGTCGCCAGATTGAGTGGGGGAGAATGTCACAGCCCAATCTTCATGGCCCAGGAAGAGGAGGCTTAAGGAGAATGTCACGACCCAATCCTCCTGGCCCAAGAAGAGGAGGAGGCTTGAGCCCTCTTAAGCCCAACCCAAGGAAGATTCTAGACTGGAAGGAAGCTGGAAGGAAGGTCCTTGATTAGCGCACCTAATTGAGAGTTAAAAGGAATGTCCTTAATAAGGAATGTCCTTGATTGATAATTATAAGGAATCCCTAAATTAGTGCACAATCAATGTAACAGCTAGAATTAGTCCTATAAATACATGCGAAGTATTATATTGTAAATCATCAAGCATTCGAGTAATATACTACTATTCTTTGTAAAAGTTACTCTCTCTCTAGAATTCTTGTGTCAATTTTATTAAACGCCGAGTGTTGCGTCGAGTAAGGCTGACTAGTTACTCGTTCTTGAGAAGATCGTAACTAGTGCCGCACGGATCGTCAGTGAAAAGACTGAGCCCGTGACACCTAGCACAGGCCAGGCTCCGCTTGGTTCCGGCGGTTTATAAGGATGATGTCGTCCAGAACCACCAAGAAAGAGGAACACTTTGAAATAATAGAGGCACATGAATAGTACTATAAGTCTATAAACATCAATATTACTGATCCTGCTATTGAAGAGCTCAAGAGATCAAGTGAGGAGAAATCCATGAAATTCACTGCTGTATATGAACTAGGAAGACTGAATGTTTTGATTCATGAATTTCGAGTATATATATATGAACTTGGCCGGATGTTCAGCAAAAGTTAATTATTATTAAAGTTTATGATTTTGCTTGTTTGAACAATAAATTTTGGTGACGTACATTATATATATATGATCCTTTCTTTACCTTCAACGCTCACTTATTTATGAACGTGGCTGAACTTTGGTTGAAGGTAATGAAGGATTTGTTTCTGAAAATCAATCATAAGGTATGATTGTAAAGTTTACTCATTCATTGTGTTATTGTAATAATGTATGGGTTATTTGTTGTTTGGTGATCTGGTATTATTTGGATGTTTAATTAGTAGTGTATTTGTCTATAACTAGTTTATTTGGAATTTTTTTTATGACCAAATCCTTAAGACTATAACTAGATTTGTATTAGTATTACTTCTTTTTAATTTTTATTTTTTTATGACCAAATATTAAAAGTAATAAGAAAATAAAAGATATTTAAGGAATAGGACTAAATAGCTGGCAAGATAATATGTATTTTAAGTAAGAATATTGCAAGGATTTGTCCCTTAAAGTTTTATATCCACACATTTAAATTGAATAGTCGTTCTCCCATGTGGATTGACAAATAATTCAGTGGGTGGAAAAGAGAGTACATCCCTTCTTTGAAAACATTTTCTTCATTTTAAATGATAATTTAGATAAGATTATATTATAACAAAAAGATGTAACATTCAAAAATATATATATATATATATATATATATATATATATATATATATATATATATATATATATATATATATATATATATATATACCATAAAAATAACTTAATTATATATATATATATATATATATATATATATGAATAATGATTTGGGGTCGAAATGGGCTCCGATTATAGAGCGAATCAACGCTATAATTTTTCAATTTTAAAAAGAAATTCAAACAAGCACGCATTAATGCACGTCACTCTTCGTCTGCCCTAGTCTTAATCTCAATCATTCACTAATCATATTGTCTCTCTCTCACTACTTTCTCTTCTCTAAAACCCTAGTCGTCGCCGTCAGTTCTTCTTTGTCTCAACGTGGAAGCCCTTAGCTCTTTCATCAAATCTCTTTTTGGCGTTCGTTGTTCTCTGTCTCGCCGTGTAAGCCCTCACCGTCTATTCTTTCCCCGCCTCGCCTTCTCTTGTATTCTCCATTATCAAATCTCTTCTTGTTGTCTATTCTCTCACCGCCTAACATCAACATCAATGGATTCTCCCACCGATATCAACATCACCTTTACCGTTCCCCCTTCCGACATTGTCAAATTTGATGGAAACCTCGACATCACCGTTGTAACGATCCTGAATGCACGAAAGAGGAAGACCAATTGTGTTGATAACCAAGATTTTGAAAGGTAGATATATGTAGCGTAATTGGTAGATATATGAAGAATGAGTGATAGATATATTGAGCGTATTACTTAATTATAAGGAGCGTAATTGGTAGATATATGAAGTGTTAGTGGTAGATATATGGAGTGTATTACTCAGTTATATATAGCTTAAGTGGTAGATATATGATGTTTAAGTGGTATATATATAGAGCTTAAGTGGTAGATATATGAATCATAAGTGGTATATATATGGAGCATATTACTTAGTTATATGGAGCTTAAGTGGTATGAATATGGAGTGTAATTGGTAGATAAATGAAGCGTAAGTGGTAGATATATAAATCGTATTACTTAGTTATATGATGTTTTAGTGGTAGATATATGAATTATGATGTTTTAGTGGTATATATATGGAGCTTAATTGGTAGATATCTTGAGTGCATTACTTAGTTATATTTTTTGTTTGAATGCAGAATTTTCTTCCGAATTGTAGTCATCACTATTTTTACTTCGTTGTTTTCAACCTCATTCGAAACAATGGGAAATGTAAATACAAAGTGGATGTCATAGACAATCGGTGTCTCCCAAAAGGTATAAAATTTGAAAATAAGTACGAAAAACTTAACATTACTATCTAGCGGTTTGTCCACTTTCTTCGTTCAAAGGGTGTACCATTGCCGACATTATCCCCACATTGAAGCCTGCATTGCTGAAATTGAGTGACAGGATACTAAAAACGCAACTGATTGTGAATTTTTTTACCATGAGGCACATGGATACTTACAATGGTGAATCAAAATTTTGGAATTTATGGACGGATTCGTTACATCACCAAATTGTTAAAATCTCCTTCAACACCCACGACAATGAACGAGCCATTTTGAATTTATATCTTCCAAGTTTTAGTTAAACTATTTAGAATGTTTATCCATTAGTTTAAAATATTTATCCATTTGTTTATAATATTTATTCAATATTTAGAATGTTTATAACCGTGTATTTATCAATATAATTGTGTATTGAGCTCAATATATTAGTGTATTAAACTCAATATAACGTTGTATTGAACTCAATATAACTGTGCATTGATCTCAATATAAAGGAATATTGACCTCAATATAACTGTGTATTGAGCTCAATATAAAGGTGTATTGAGCTCAATATATAGGTGTATTAAGCTCAATATAACCGCGTATTGAGCTGAATATAACGCTGAATTATGCTCGGTATAACGTTGAAAAAGCTTAATATAACGTTGAATTATGCTCAATGTAACGTTGAATCATATTCAGTATAACACTGAAATAAGTTTAGTATAACATTGAAATAAGCTTAATATAACCTTAAAATAAGCTCGATATAACGATGAAATAAGCTCAATATAACGCCGACATAAGCTTAGTAGCTGGACCATTGAATTGTTGCGTATCTGCTAGTTCATCCCATATTTTTTTCTATAACAGAATTTAACGATGCAATTAGTTAAATATAATGAGGCAATATGCTCAATATAACGAGGCAATGAGCTCTATATAACGAGGCAATCGGCTCAATATAACGAATCAACAAACACAATATAACGAGTCAATTAGCTAAATATAATGAGGCAATACACTCAATATAACTAGGCAATGAGCTTTATAAAACGAGACAATCAACTCAATATAACGAATCAACAAACACAATATAACGAGTCAATTAGCTAAATATAATGAGATAATACACTCAATATAACTAGGCAATGAGTTCTATATAACGAGACATGAGCTCAATATAACTATTCAACTAGCACAATATTAGTCAATAGGCAAAAACTAACATTTGCTGAATGTTTGAACCTGTTAATTACTTATTAACTAAGATGTATTGAGCTCAATATATCAGTGTATATAACTCAATATAAATGTGTATTGAGCTAAATATAAAGATGTATTGAGCTCAATATATCTTTGTATTGAGCACAATATATTCGCGTATTGAGCTCAATATAACCGTGTCAATATAAGTTGCATTGATCAGAAAATAACTACGCCATGTAGAAGATAACGATAAAAAACAGTATCAAAATACAATAGTTATTTGGAGTTACCTGACCACCGTCGATAGAGTTATCCAGAGTAGCCACCGTCGATATGTATTTATATGGAGTTATATCTCGGCCACCGTCGATAGGGTTCTTCGGAGCAACCGAATCTGTTCTAGAGTTTGTAACAAGAAAGTGGTCGTCGTCGGAGAGGATAGAGAAAAGAGAGAAGTTTTTACTTTTTCACTTTTCACTTTTAACTTTTCACTTTTATTTGCCTTTTATATAATTTTTTTACAGTCGGGCAAAACCCTATTGGTAGCCACGTGTATTCGCTTTACGCTCGGAGGACCAGATCGTCCTCCCTATCCCTACTCATATATATATATATATTTTGTAAGATATTATCGGAATAATATTTTTATATACAAGCAGCTAATGTCCATGTTTGTTATTCTATACATAAATATAATTTATATATGTATTGTTTTGTCTTTAAAAACAACAACATTTATTTATAAAAAATAAATAAAACTAAGACAAAAACAAAAAATTATAATATAAACTACTTATACATGTTTTCTCTATTTTGAAATCTATAATTTAGTGATGTTTGAAACGCAAGGAACAAACTAAGTTTTCGAATCATTTTATGATTTAAACGATCCATTTAATTAAAATAATCTTTTAAACACAATCACAAAAACATAACTTAAGAGTAGATATTAATTACAGACAAACAATTAATTGACTTGAATGTCTTAAAGTAGAGTAATAAAGTCTCCACATGAAACTAATGATTTTTTTAATCTAATCATGAATAATAGATTTGATTATTATCATGATAATGACATTGTAACACTACAACAAAACATACCTTCAACTACCTTTATATGCTAATACATATTAAGCATGGAGAAAAATTAAAAAAAAACTTTTACCAACCTTTATATTATACAACCCCTTTATTTTTTTTATATACAAACTTCTTAACTTTGTTAAAAGCAAATAATTTAACTATTCTAAATTTTAATATTTTTTATGTTTTATTTTTAAACTTTATTAATATTTTATTTTATTATTTTAATTTTTTTAAATTAAATTTGACTTAAAATTTTATTAACATTAAAATTTAATTATTATTTTTTATATAACATAATTTTTACATTTTTTATAATATTATTAATTTTTTTTATTAATATATGTTTTATTTAATTATTATTTAAATTTGATTAAATTAAAAGTAAAAAATAATATAAACTAAAAATAAATTAATTAGAACCAAAATTTAACTTTTATATTTTTAAAAGTTGGAAATTAGTTAGGTAAGTAGAAAAATTCAATTCATTTTCTTTTTACAAACATAGAAAAATTTATTTTCTAACCTAACGAAAGAGACGACTAACCGTGAAGAAGAGAGTCATCGATCAGCCTGAATCGTATTAGGCCCGATCTACTTCCTTAAGACTCGACTTTCTCTCTATACTCTCCCGGAGACCCAGGGCTCATTGATTCATAAGTGGCACCACCAGATATGGCGATGCAAATGGGAATCTTCATGATCCTCATCTTGGTGGCACATCTGTATATATAACCATATACCCGTCTTACGCATTTGTTTGCGCCTTCCTAATGTTTCAGTATACATCTTCTTCTTCTTTTTTCTATTGATTTATTTATGGTTTCGGAAAAAACCTAACCTTTTGTAGGTTATACTATCGCGATTCTAATAAAGAACGGGAAGTTATCAGATGTAATTGGTGACATTCAGGTGATTTTGCTTGCAAATTTCACTTAATTTAAATTTCTCAATTTTAGCTCTGATCCGACTAGACGTAAGTTGAGGTCGCGGATTTTGTTTCTGTCCTTGGTGGATTACGTTGGTTTTTCTTTTTCCCGTTTCTTGTTACGTTCTTGTGGAATTTTCAGCATCTAGATATAATTTTGGTAGTGTTTATGTTGTGTTTGCAGCCCTTGATGAAAGAGGGGTTGGGGAAGAACGGGGAGGGATCTGACTCTGATTCTTCTTCTTTGACATCAATCAATCATGTGCGTATTTCTATGTATGATGCCTACTAGTTGCTACCATTACTATTTTTTGTCTACTTATGACAAATATGCAAGCCTTGACGTGATTGTTTATTTATTATATTTGCTTTGGTGAGCGTATGTTAAGAACATATAGGAAAATGAAATGGACATTGTTTGGAGTGATCATTCTAGCGATAGAACTATCCAAACTCGATTCATAATTTTAGTTTAAGCATATGACATTGCACTAACATAGCCTCAATCATGTGTGTGCAGATGAAGAACATGGTGGGACAAGTGAATCAATGCTTAAGTTTTTTTTAACAAAGTAGGGAGTTTATTCCTATTGCAATGAACTATTTTAGTAAATATTTGGGCGTCTTTTTTCTCAACTCTATCATTGTCTTAATAGGTTGCTGGAGGTCAGAAAGGTGATACGCCACATATGATTAGCGCAGCAGTTAAAGGCTTGGCTCGCCTGGCTTATGAATTTTCCGATCTACTTTCGGCTGCTTATAGTGTGCTACCATCAACGCTTATCTCTTGAAGAGAAAGAACAGAGAACTGATAAAAGTTTGTTTTCTTCTTATGCTTTATTAGCATATAAGTTTAGTCTAACTGTTTTATAAGTTGTTTAATTCTCCTTTCACCACCTTTTAATGTTTGAACGCTTCTTGGGTTTCTTTTTATTCTGATGAAAAAGTTGATCTCTTTCAAGAAAAAAAAGTTGTTTTATTCTCTTTCATTCCATGTTCAGTTCAGAATTTAAGATTTTTTTGTCTTTTGTTTCTGGTTGTGCAGGCTAACCTTGGACTGTTGAAGGTACTGGTGACTAAGTCAAAAGCTGATGGATTACAAGTGCATTTGAAGAGCATTGTTGTAGGACTTTTGGTGTGGCAAGATGACAACAAGAACCATTTTAAAGCTAAGGTATCATTTTTCTTTTGAACTTGAGAATCATCATTTTACCAGTAATTTCAATTGGTGGTATGTTTGATTCTTGTAAAAGTTAAAGTGTTCCTTCGGATGACACACTGTTAAGCAACTAAGAGCTTGTTTGAGGAAGGATTTTTTTTCTTTCAAAAATTGGATCTTTTGAAAAAATAATGTTTGACAAGGGATGAGATAATTGATTTTTGTTTGTATTGTCCAATAGACTATTTGAATAAGTAAACAGACAAGGGTAGCTTTATAAAAGTAAGATAAATAAATTAAGAAGTCTTTTAGTTGATGATGGGATATTGGGTTATTTGAATTAAATCAAAATAACCCTTATCAAACAAGCCCTAAAATATTTTTTTATTGATTTTGACTTTTTCTATTTCTTGCTCATTTTCAAATTTTAACAACTACTTTATGTATGCATGAAGATTAAGTTGCTTATTGAAATGTTGATCAGGAAATGTGGCATAGATGTTGTCAAGGCTGTAAGGCTTGAACAAGTGAAACTTGCTTAGATGCATAGGATGAAACAAAATACTGTAGCACATGTATGTATATATGATTAGTGTGAATAAGAAGATTAAGATGCGAAAAGATAAGAAAAATGCTGCTAAGACTAAGACTGAAGAGACCAGGAGTCAATTTTCCAAAGCAACTACATCAAGGTCTGGGGTTTCTCTTTACTAAAATCTCAATGCTATTCTTGGAGTTGGTTTATAGTTTATTTTCTTCTTATTATGTGTTCTCCACATGATCACCATCTATCTTATGCTAATTTTTATTGCATATGATAATTACATGCCTATTATTGTTGCAGAAAATTAATTTGAATTTTTATCATCTTGGCTATCTTCGTTAAGCATTTGAATTTGAATCCTTAAATTATTTTCTTGAAATTCTTGAAAGTGAGATACTAAATGGTTCTGATGTGAGTTTCTTGGCTAATACTTTTTTCCTTGCTCTCATTATTAGTTCTGATATATCCTGAATGTTTCTTGGGTATGTTTTGCTCAAGACCACGCCTTCATTATATGCTTATGCCTTTCCAACTATATAGCCTTTGTTGGAAGCTTCACATTTTCTTTATTCATTAGAGTCCAGTTGCAGGTTATCGAAGTGTTTTGCAAACATTTGTCTCAGCATTTATTGCATCTTATGAAATCAGTTTCGAGGTAATTGTTTGTTTATGCTTAGGATGTGCTTACAAATATATGGTGAATTATTTTATCTTTTATCTGTTTATTCATTCTCTTTAGACTTATTTATCATTTTTCTACAGTATGTGCAATCTGAGATGGTATGATTGATCAGACGCTTGACTCAGGGTTTGTATCTTGATAACTCTAGAGAGGACGAGGACCTTGTCATTATTGACTTAGTTGAATGGTATCATTTAACATGGTAATGACCTTTGATTTTATTAGTTACTGAATATGTTTATGTTTCTTAACTTAGTATGAAAAGCTTTCATCTTAGTTCTTTTTCTTTTCATTAAAACTTGTAATATCTAGTTAATGTATTTTATATTTGACTATGATACGATTTTATAAATAATATTGTTGAGAAAATTTATAATTCTTTTGTTATGATTTAAAATGTCAATAGTAAGAAATGAAATTATAAATGTCTTTTATTTAATAATGATGTAATTTAAAATAAATATAAAAATAAAAATACAAAAAAAAATTGTTAAAAATATCTAAAAAGAAAATATAAAAGAAAATTGCTAAAATTAAATAACCCTTTGGTGACGCTTAAATAAGGGTTGCTAGAACTTGCGCCCACCCTGCTTCTGGCGACGCAAGAATAAGTGTCGGTGTATTTTTGGCGACGATTTTAAGGGTTGACAGAAGTCATTTTAAGCGTCGCCGAAAGTCTTTTTTTTTTGTTGTAGTGTAAATAATCTCTAACGACTTACTTTAATTGATAAGTGTTCATATATTTCTTTTTAACTAGATATTACACTAGAAAATTATAGGGATAAAGGTCCGTCTTCTAAGTTTCTCTTTTTTTTGCCCCAATCAATGTCTCTTAATAACCACTTACGGTCTCCGACATAACCTATTAGCTAGATTTTAGTCAAATTTTACATAAGACTTCGTATACTTGCAACAACGTGATAATGTAAAAATATATGAGAAGTCGTCTCAACCTCTTTGTAACACATACGACAACAACGACTCATAATAATCTTTTATTTTCGCATACATTTATCATGATGAAAATTCTATCGTGAGTTTAAAAAAAAAAAAAATTGAAATCTAAATTAATTATATTTTAGGTTTGATTTATGACTATTATATTATGTAATTAATTAGTTGTAGGACTATTTATAGACATGCGCGTATGCATGAATATGTCCAGAAGTCTTGTCATGCATTTCTTGTTTATAGATATGTTTCTTTTAGTGAGATCTTAGCAAGCCAACTCAAGCTAATTATTTAAAATTTTAATTAATTATATGGATACACTGTTTTTTTTATTTATTTATTTTTAAAATAATATAAGAATATTTTGATATTTTATTTGATAAATCGTCATCATGAGGTTATTGAAAAAGGGACCATTGATACTTCTTTCAACTTTGCAATTGATACTTTTCCTTTTCAACTTTGCACAATTCTCAAATTTTCTTTTTAAGATACAGTGTCTAATTTTGTTTATTCATTATTAACTTTGATTATTAAGAAGATTAGTAAATTTAAATATTTATTATATTATTTTCGAGCGACAACTAATCAAACCCGAACTTTCATGTACGAAGATGGAGAAATTAGCTTACTTCTTTCACTCTCAGACATCTAAAAATGCGTCGAACAACTAATCAAATCCTAGCCTTCATCAAAGAAGACCGGAGAAAAGAGCATGGAAAGAAACGAATCTACATCAACAACAAATAAATACCTAAACTCGGAAAATTTTAAACGGCTTCTTTGGTTGCAGTTTTCTTCCGCCTCTTTATGTCTGAAAATACGCCAATCAAACCTTAATCAACATCAGACAAAGGAAAGAGGCAGAGGAAAACCAAATAATTTAATTTATACTGAAATGAAAATGGAGCACCACAATCCGTGAGATTTAGACAAAAACCCAGAGTATTGTGGAGAGCGCGGAAATGCTACCTCCAATCATTTTTTAAGCATTATATATATATAATCATTATCTTCTCAAGATAATCAACCATTATTATTTTTTTCACCTTTTATGTTTAAAAAAATTCTCTAATACGAACAAGGTCATATATCTAGATATAATTAAATTGATTACGACTATGAGAATATATGAGAGATGAATGAAGACTAAAATTCAAGGTGAACATGAGTAAGAAAGAAATGTTTAGTTGATAACTAAAATTGGAGTCTAATTTCAATTCTTAGGCTTCATATGCCATTTAAATTAAAATTTTAATAGAATTTAAAAAGATATTGTAATTTTATAATTTATAATTTCAATTTTTAGCTCGAAATTGTTATTTCAATATTTTTTTATTTTTTTTTTATGTTTTTTCAAATAATATATCTTATTATTTTATCATTTACAACATGATAAACGTTAAACCGATATTTTTATTTTATTTTAATAAGTTAGCATTTTGATCCGATATAAAATTTTTTAATTTAGGAACTTAAAATTTTAAATCGATATTTTTTTTTTAATTTAGGAAGTTTATAACATGTGGAACCCATATTTATTTTTTAATTTAAAAAATTATTATTTCGAATCGATTTTTTTTTCTTAACAAGAATAGAACCCTATCAATCCATGTGGGAGAACTGCACTATTCAATTTAAATGTGTGGATATCATATCAAATTTTAAGGGACAATTCATTCCAATATTCTTAGTTAAAAAACACATTATCTTGACAGTTATTTAGTCTTATTCCTTAAATATCTTTCATTTTCTTATTACTTTTAATATTTGGTCATAAAAAAAATCGAAACAAACTACTTATACACAAATACACAACTAATTAAACATCCAAATAAAACCAGACACAAATAACAAATAACCCACACATTACAACAATCATCAAACCAGCTTTTTATATATATATATATATGTATATATATATATATATGTATATATATATATATGTATATATATATATATATATATATATATATATGTATATATATATATATATGTATATATATATATATATATATATGTATATATATATATGTATATATATATATATATATATATATATATGTATATATATATATATGTATATATATATACATGTATATATATATATATATATATATATATATATATATATATATAAATAACAAATAACCCACACATTACAACAATCATCAAACCAGCTTTTTATATATATATATATGTATATATATATATATATGTATATATATATATATGTATATATATATATATATATATATGTATATATATATATATATGTATATATATATATATATATATATGTATATATATATATGTATATATATATATATATATATATATATGTATATATATATATATGTATATATATACATGTATATATATATATATATATATATATATATATACATATATATATATATATATTTAATAAAGAAATTCATTCCCAAAAGTCGATAACAACGTGGGTCACGAAATAATTGCCCCTCAAGCTCATGAATACTATGTAGGGCGGCTATTTTTATTTTTTATAATATTTTTTATTTTCTCTCTCATTTTTGTGTGATTGTGCTTAAACTCCTATCATTTTCTTTTTATTATACATAACCACATCTTTTATATATTTACTCCAAGTTCATGAATCAAAACATTCAGTCTTCCAAGTTCATATACAGCCGTGATTTTCATGGATTTCTCCTTACTTGATCTTGTGAGCTCTTCAATAGCAGGAGCAGTAATATTAATGTTCATAGTATTAATGTCGACCCTCTATTATTTCAAAGTGTTCCTCTTTCTTGGTGGTGCTGGAGATCATCCTAAACCGCCGGAACCAAGCGGAGCATGGCCTGTGCTGGGCCACCTCCGTCTTCTCCGAGGTCCCAAACCTTTCTACATAACATTGTCTGAGATGGCAGACAAATATGGCCCGATTTTCTGCATCCGTCTTGGACTTCGCCCGGCCATTGTGGTTAGCAATTGGGAGTTGGCCAAAGAACTGTCCACCACTCACGACCTAGCCGTGGCATCACGTCCTCAAATGCTAGCAGCAAAGTACTTAGGGTACAACTATGCCATGTTCGCTTTATCCCCCTACGGGTCGTATTGGCGTGAGATTCGAAAATTTGTGTCCTTGGAGTTGTTGTCTGCTCGTCGCCTTAACTTGCTCGGGCACATAAGGGTGTCCGAGACAAGAACGTCAATCCAACAACTGTATAAGTTGTGGGCGGATAAAAGAGATGACTTCACTTTGAACACTCATACTAGTGGTGTCTTGGTCGAGATGAGGAGATGGATATCGGACTTGACTACAAACGTGATCTTTATGATGATCTTTGGAAAAAGATATTCAGGAGATGATCTTGATAAGGAGGAATCTCGAAAGTGTCAAATGATTTTTAAAAAATTCACATATTTGTTTGGTGCAAATGTGACGGGAGACATGATATCATGGCTTCGATGGTTGGATATAGGAAGTTACGAGAAGTCCATGAAAGAAACATCAAAAGAATACGATAATCTTTTGAGGCAATGGCTAAAAGAGCATCATGATCGACAAATGGACAGTAAAGCTCAGGGCAAGGGGTTCGAACAAGATTTTATGGATTTGCTGATTTCAATGCTTAAAGATGCAGATATAGATGATTATGACGCTGATACCATTAACAAAGCCACATGTTCGGTATGCCCTAATACTTTTCTAATCATTGTTTGTATAAAATTATTAAGCAAAAAACACAACATGCATATAAATAACACTATCTTCAGCTAAAATATAAAACAAATCATTCATTCCATTAGTGTATTTAAAATTAGTGTGAAAATTTTTAATACAAATTTGTCAAAAAAATTATAAATGTAAGAGAAAGAGAATAGAGAGAATGATAATATAGAGAACGGAGTTGGATAGTTGTTAATTTTGTTTAAAAAATATGAAGAATATTTTTTTTAACTAGATATTTTCAGTAAACAACTGTTAACATAAATGATATGTCAAATAAAAAATAGAAACTAATTCAGTTTATATAAAAGTCATTAATCAAACAAAACAAACATAACAGTGAAATTATAAAGAATATTATAATTAAGCTGAATCAAACTACGCTGATGTTTTGAACTTTTTGATAAAATGTCATTTATATATGTTTTTGCAAGTTTTGGCCAAAGTATATAATTTATGAACTTTTTTTAGTATCAAGTATAATGACTTAATGTGATGTAATTGTAAATATATATATAAATTACATGGTTTTATAGATTTTGAATATTGGAGGAGCAGAATCCACCGCCTCCATGATTACATGGACTATTTGTTTACTCATGAACCACCACCATGTGTTGAGGAAGGTTGAAGAGGAGTTGGACATATTTGTGGGCAAAGGAAGGCTCGTGGAGGAGTCTGATATTCCCAACTTGGTATACCTCCAAGCTGTTCTCAAAGAATCGCTTAGGTTATATCCACCGGCTCCACTAGGAGGCCCAAGAGAAGTCACTCAAGATTGTGTTGTGGGCGGCTATCATGTGGCTGCAGGGACAAGACTTTTCTTTAACCTATGGAAACTCCAACGCGATCCTAAGATATGGTCAGAACCACTAGAGTTTCGACCAGAGAGATTCATGACTACCCATAAAAATTTTGATGTTCGCGGCCAGAATTTTGAATTTATTCCTTTTGGCAGTGGTAGAAGAGTGTGCCCTGGAATAAACTTTAGCATGCAAATGGGACACTTGGTCTTAGCTAGCTTGTTGCAATCTTTTCAGCTCTCGAATCCTAACAATGAGCCTACAGATATGACTGTGATTGAAGGATTGACAATATCTAAAGCTACCCCTCTTGAAATTATCATCACTCCCAAACTTTCAAACAAACTTTACAAGTGACTCATTACATGAAGCTCGAAAGGTGAAGGACTCAGACTTTATACTTGCAAGCTGAAATGCAAGTTGAAATGTGTGTTATAAATTGAAATACTTTTATGTTTATCATGTTATTATTTAGTTGAATTTGTAACTCTTTTTATGCAGCAACGAAAATTACATCTGCCGCACTTAAAAATGAATTTATCGGCGTATATATTCAACCTTAGCGACAATTAATTAATTAGTGTAAGATGTGGCTAAGTAAGAGATTTTACCGACACAAAACTGTCATGATTGGTGAAAATAGCAAAAGATTTACCGTAAAATAAGTACAAAAATATTATATATATATTATTAACTCTACAAACTTGGATTAATCTATTACATATAATTCATATTCAGATATCATATTCAGAATAAAGGTGAAATCTGTAAGTCTAGCTTATTAATTCCTCAATGACAAATCCTATTCTAACACTAGGATACTTCATAATTGCTTTTAGATATAAAACTTTTAAATTAAAATATTAGACAATACAAAAAAAATCAGCTATCTCGCATGATCATATCACTTGTCAAACTTTGTTTTAATCACCACAGAGAAATTATATCATCTAAAACCAAATATTAAAAATATCGTTCTTGTCCTCTTAAACATGTAATTCACCACAGTCATACAAAATGACGTATATCAGTTCACGTCAACGTAATAGTGTAGAAGAGGAAAATATTGATAGTTTTTCTTTCTCGTCAAAATAAAATAAAAATTAATAAATATTTATTAAAGCGTCGAATACAATAGCGAGAACTAACCAAGATTAGCGACAAAAACAACGACCACCAGTGAAGTCTAACTAAATTTATGAAATATTTTATTTATTAGGAGGTTGATCACATTAATTAAAGAAATTGAGTTTTTATAACTTCATTAAAATATTAATTATTTATAATAATTAATATATGGTATAAAAGGAATTAAAGATAATGTTAAGATATATAAAATAAAATAAAGAATTATAGGTAATAAAATAAAGATATATATATATATATATATATATATATATATATATATATATATATAAATTTATATATAAATAATTAAGAAATTAACAAAAAAAAAATATTTGTTGAAAAATTAAAAAAAAAAGTTAAGAACAAAAGGAAAGAAAAAAAAAAAAAAAAAAATCATTATTATTTTATTATTAATATCAATTTATAATTAAAGAATAAATAAAGAATTTCAATAACTCTTTGTTATATTTATCAAGAATTAAAGATATCAATTAATATAACAATTAAATCATGTTATATTACAAATTCAAATATGTATACATATTTTAGTCTTTATGTATATATTGTGTTGATCTTTATGTATATATTGGGTTGATTGATATTAAAAAATATTTGAGTGATTAATTATTTGTTTTGTGTTATACACATATGGAATTTATGCGATTTTGATACATAAAATAATATTCAAATTTTCGGTATTAATAACCAAGCTTTTGAAAATCGTTCCAGTTTATGTTTCAAATTCTTAAACAAATACCGGTTTGAGCGGTTTTACCGGTTCGACCGGTGGTCGAAACGTTTTCTATTTTTTTATTATATTAAGACTAATAGTCTAATTATGGGAAAAAAGAAATATGATAAGGATGAAAAAGGAAAAAAAAATATTATGCACATTAATTATAGATTTGATTGAAAACTGGGAAAGTACACGTGACGACATAATTTAATATATTTTACTTTAAATTTATTTATTATTAATATTTATAATATTGTATATTTTTCTATACATCTTTTATTTTTCTCTATCACTAGTTATCTTTGATATTTACTTGGAATTGTCGCAGACGGCCGAATTCATTTTTAATATTTGATCGGAGTTCTCACTTGCCGTCATGTTTGGAACCAATTGGACCAGAACGTACGATCGTAGTCTTGGGAGGATGGTTGCCCTTGGGGAGGATGGTTGCCCTGTTTGTTTGGAACGGACTGGAGCACCCACAATCATAGAGTGGAGAAAGAGAAACGCATCAGTAAGTAGAAGATAACCTTTCGAACCGGAAAATTCCGGTTTGGATTTTCAGTCGAACCGTCCGGTCCGATCGGATTTTGACCGGTTCGTAAGGTAAAGGTATTGTAGTTAAAAACCGGACTGTTCATCTAACCGGTTAGCGGTCGGACCGGTCGAACCGTCGGTTCGACCGCGTATTTTAAAACTATGTTAATAACACATTCAAAATTTGGTACAATTTTAGGCCCACTTAAATTTGTAATTATGCGGTTGTTGATCGGCTCAAAAGAAGGTTAATAATTGGTCAGATTGCAAATTTAAATAATGTACAAATTATTAATTTATAAAACATATTTGTTTTGTAAGATTAAGACGGTTGTGTTTGTAACAATGCGATTATTAATCGGACAAAAGAAAGTTTAATAATTGATCGAGTTACAAACTTAAAGTATGTACATAAGTTATTAATTTATTAAATCAATTAATTGAAGCAACATCCTACCAAAGTAGGCTCTCTTGTGTAGGTTAATATGTTTTATAAATTAAGAAGGTAGTGTGTATGTAATTCATGCGGTTATTTAATTGGCCAAAAAAAAGATAAATAATTAGTGAGAATAACATTATGCACATGTGGTAATAAATATGTAACAATTATTCGGTGTGCCATGTGAATAATTGGACTATCCAAAGATTACCAATTGTTTGACAGGGCTTGTTGTTAATATTTGATTACTACAAAAGAGTATCGTTTGCAAGTTAATATTTAATGTCCAAAGACAAAATATTAATGTTGCGTTTGGTATCTTATGATGAGACGTACCATTATTTTGAATTTATGTGATTATTAAATTTTTATGAGTATGGTTGTTCATTTGTTCAAGTTAATACTTCTGTTTATACGATTTTCTTGTCAACATCTTAAGTTCATTTTATATGATAAAGTTTTAAGGCGTATTTAGAATTTTTTATTTTTTTTAAGAATTATTTCTAAAAGGGTTAAAATTTCTAAGGGTATTATTAGAATAAAGATTTCATAACAAATACACCTTAATATATGTTTTATTTTGTTTCAAAATTAATGTATTGAAGTCAGAGTTACACTAATGTATTCTCATGCATCTAATTTGGATTTTCTTATTCACACTTAAGTTAATTGATGTGAATTACAGTTGTCTAAAGGGAGACTTAGACTCTATATGAACTCACATCATATTGTGTGTAAGAAAAATAAAAGATTGAAACAAAATAACATAAATAGTGTTCACTTAGCAAATACCTTACAAGATAATAAATAAATGAAGTTGTAAGAATTGTAGATATTGCACTTAAAAGAAAATTATTAAGGAAAGCGGTGCATAAAAGAATACATATTATAGTTTGGTGTGTTTGTTCTAAGAGTAATTTAACTTCAATACTCAGACACATTTGATGGGAACTTAGGTGTTACTATCTAAAGTGGGTGTGTTAATGTATGGCTGAATTAGTTGTTAAAAGTCAATTGATGGTGAAAGAAACATCGACGTGAATAATGACAATTCAAATTAAAGATAAAGAATTAAGGAACAATTTCAGAAACTCTTTATTTATAAACAAACATTTAGGACATATCTCCATATAATAAATTTATTTAGAGAGAATAATTAAAAAACTACAACTTATATACGAAATAAGTTTCAATTAAAACAACTAATAAATTCTTTTGGGGTTGTCCAGTTAAGGTTAGGCCTTACAGGCCTAAAGAAAACTAAATTGGACTAAAGAATTGTTAAATGTTAATGGTTGGATATTTTAAAAGGTTTAGAGACAAATTTAGTCTCATAAGTATTTCAAGATTAGACTTGAAAATAAATAAATACAAAAGACTTCTTAAACAAGAGTCTAATGTATGCTCAAGATTATATGAATAAAGAAATTAAATATATTTATGATGTTGGACAAATACTTGAAAGATCCTAGTTTGGATCATTAAGAAAGCAACCAAACAAGTAATGTGACATTTTAAGAACAAAATAATTATATACTCATATAGTGAAATCGAATCAGATAGAGATCATTTAGTATTTTGATTCGAATTTTGTTGGATACCAAAATAGTCGGAAATTCATGTCACATAATTTTAGTTTAATTATTAGTTTAAAGAATTAATTCTTGTAAGACTGTTAAGCAGGCACTCGAATTATTTCAACATGATGGCAGAATTTATTAGGTGTTTTGTGGCATCAAATTACAGAATTTGACTGCAAAGTTTTGTCACGGGGTTGCAAATTATGAATGATATAGAAAGACCACTAAAGATATTACCTAACAATAATTTACAGTTCTTTTACTTTAAGAGTAATATGAGTTCGACTAAGTCGAACTATTTGGAAATTAAAGAATTTAGAATGTTACTTATCTATTGAGCATATTTAGACAAACTCTAAAATTACGGATCAATTCTCTAAATATTTTCTATCCGAGGTCTTTCATGAACATATTGTTCATATGGATATTGCATATTTAGAAGATATACATTTTTAGTGGGAGTTTGTATTGTGATGCTTGTATAGATATAATTTGGAATTTATGTGCACATTAAATAATCTGTTTCTAAAGAAATTAAAGATTTAGTTTTTAAAAAATTAAGATTATAAAGTTATTTAGATTGATCTCTATAAGGAATAAAGGAGGACCAGTTGGTATTAGACATGTTAAAGATCACACTACATGTTAATCCATACTACACACCCATGTTTAATCTATGTCATTTGATTGTATTGATATATGTGACTATTGAGGGTTAGTTATGAACTAATGTAACAAAAATCGTTTTAATCCTATGTTGATATAATTGATAGACGAGATTGATATAGATGTATTTGGAAATGATAATAATATTTTGAGCTCTTAAGGTTATAATATACAATTGAAGGAAATATTATATGACCCAAGTGGGAGATTGTCAGAATTATTTCTAATATTTGGGTACATATATTATTTAATAATTGTACATTAATTGTTATCATAATAAAGATTAAAACCCAAATAAAATAATCAATTAAAGTATAAAGATTATGAGACTTGTTTAGACATCTATAATAAATGTGGGGATTATTTGTGTAGAATGAGAAATATCATTTATTATTTCGTTGATGAGCCGAATAATAAATAGGTATATTAGGGCTAGGACCCAACCCATATAGATAGCCTACCTAATTTGTTTATCTCATCGAACAAAAGGTTTATGTTCATCTCTCAATAACACTCAATAGGCTATTGATAAAGGGTTGGAAGACTTAAAACCTACCCACATCAGACATTCCAATCCAAATCCAGAACAAGAAGATCCACATTCTAATCCAGATCCAGAACAAGAAGATCCAAGATCAAGGATCAAGAGAAGATCCAAGATCAATAGAAGATCAAGAAGAAGAGAATAACGAAGAACAGCTTAATGAATCGTTCTTCATTCAAGTTTCAGGTACGTTTCCACAACTTATTTTTATCTCAATTTATTGACATAGAGTATTAAGATTATAGAACTAAAGAAAAAAGATTTAAATTAAAGATTCTAACAATATCTACATGTTCATTGTTGGGATTGTAGAACTCAAATGATTGTAATAGGCTAGTTAAGACCAAGTGCCCCATTTTCATGCCCAAATTTATTCTAGGGCATACTCTCTTACCCGCACCAAAAGGAATAAGCTCGAAATTTTGGCCACAAACATCTATGTTGTTGTGGGTAGACATTAATCTTTTCGGATAAAACTTTATGGCTCCGACCATATCTTAAGATCACGTTGAAGTTTTGATATGTTTAAGAAAAGCCTTGTCCCTACCTCCATATGATAGCCGCCGATGACACAATAGTTCGAGGGAGAACCGAGAAAAGAGACAATAAAAGCAAGAAGAAGAGGTGTTCGAAGTCTCTCGGGAATAAATCTACTAAGTGCTACAATTATGACAAGGAGGGTCATTTTAAGTGAGATTGTCCAGATTTGAGTAATGACGGAAAGAAGAGCGGAGAAGCGGCAGTTGTTCAAGAGGTCGAGAATGGGTACGAAAATGTGGATGTTCTCATTGTCTCCACTAATCAGTCTAACAAGCATTGGATTATGGATTCTGGGTGTTCGTTCCATGTAACACCTAACGCGAGTTGGTTCGAAACCTATGAGAAGACTTCGGTGGGCGAAGTTTTGTTAGGTAACAACAAGTCTTGTAGGGTGATGGGGATCGAAATAATGTGTTTGAAGACGCATGATGGAATCGATATAGTATTAACGGAAGTATGACACGTCCCAGATCTTTGGAGGAATTTAATCTCTCTTGGCTTACTAGACCAACTTGGTTTGCATGGAAGTGCAAAAAGAACGTATTGAGGGTCACAAAGGGGTCACTAGTGGTAATGATTGGTGTGCGAGAGAAGAGTCTTTATATCCTTCAAGGCAACACCTTGGTTAGTGATATGGCGAAAATGGCAGAACTTCGAGATGTATCGTCTACAAGTCTATGGAATACAAGATTGGGGCATGTGAGTGAGAGGGATTTGAAGGAATTGAGTAAAAAAAGGCTATTTTGGCAAGGAGAAACTTGATGATTTTGAGTTTTGTGAGAACTGCATATACGGTAAAACTACGAGAGTGAAGTTTTGGAGATTAGTTGAGGTGACTTAGAAGACGCTCAATTATGATCACTTAGACTTGTAGGGGCAACAAGGACTGCAACTCCAGGTGGAGATCGGTATTTTATCACCTTTATTGATGATTGTTCGCGCAAGTTTTGGGTATACATCTTGAAGCACAAAGATGAAGCATTTTTTAAATTCAAGGAGTGGAAGAAGATGGCAGAGACTCCGACCGGGAAGAAGGTTAAAAATCTCCGAACAAATAATGGGTTGGAGTACATAGGAGAGAAGTTCAATCAGTTCATCAAGGAAGAAGGGATGGTTCATCACAAAACCGTCTGACAGACACCGCAACAGAATGGCTTGGCAGAGCGAATGAATAGAACGTTACTTGAGAGTGTTCAGTGTATGTTGTTTGAGGCTGGTCTACTGAAGCAGTTTTGTGTGAGGCGGTTAACATTGCGGCTTATCTTATCAATCGTTGTTCATCGACAACATTTGAATGCAATACACCAAAACAAGTTTAGAATGGTGCTCATCCAAAACTCGACAACCTGGAGGTATTTGGGTGTATGACTTACATGCACCAACTAGATGAGAAGCTTGATTCGAGAGCAAAGAAGTGTATGTTTATTGGATACCCCGAGGGAGTAACTCTTTTACAAGGACGAAGAAACATCCAAGTGTATCATTAATCGTGATGTGGTCTTTAGGGAAACCGAGTTCTATTATGGAGCAACACAGTTAATCAAAGTTGGCGAAGTCACTTGAGAGAGGAGTGAATTTGAGGTGGAGTTCCTAAGATGGGTTACTAAAGAATCGGTAGATATGGAGGAGGCTAGTGAAGATGATGAAACAGACGGTCAGGTAGAGGAGGAAGGTACAGATCCGGAAGAGAACCTTAGCTCATACCAATTAACACGAGATAGAGACTTTAGGACAACCTGAACTCCGTAGAGATTTGGCTACTCTGATTTGGTACCCTTTGCATTACTTGTGGTAGATGAGGAACAAGATTAAGAGCCGAAATCGTTTAGAGAAGCGATGAGGAGCAAAGTGAGAACTGAATGGAAGTGTGCTATGGTAGAGGAGATGGCATTGCTTGACAAAAACGAGATGTGAGAATTGGTGAACAAACTCAAGATTTAGAGGGTGGTTGGTTCAAAATGGGTGTTCAAGTGCAAAGAAGGTATAGAGGGTAGTAACAAGCCAAGGTTTAAGGCGAGATTGGTAGCTAAAGGCTTCACACAACGCGAAGGGGTCGACTTTAACGAGACCTACTCCCCAGTAATGAAGTACATGTCCATTCGTGTGTTGTTCGCTCTAGTGAATCAGTTTGACTTGGAGCTCAAGCAAATAGACATGAAGATGATATTTCTTCATGGGAACTTAGAGGAGAAGATCTTCATGACGCAACACGAGGGGTTCATTAAATCCGGTGATGAAGGCAAGGTATGTTTTCTTCAATGCTCGTTTTATGGTTTGAAACAATCCCCAAAACAATGGTATTTACACTTTGATGAGTTCATGGTTCGTAACGATTTCATGAGAAGCAATTTTGATAGTTGTGTCTATGTCAAGTGGGTTAATGGTTGCGGTGTCTTTCTATTGTTATATGTGAATGATATGTTGATCGCATCAAGAAATAAGGAAGAGGTTTGCATGGTCAAGATGTATGCCATTGTATGTACGCGACCTGATCTTGCTTATGGCAACCCCGGGTAAAGAACATTGGGAGGCAACGAAGTGGGTTCTCTATTACGTTAAGGGATCCTTAGATGTCGGTCTTTATTTTAAACGGGTGGGTGTAGGTGATGATATGTTGATGCTTATTTTGTAGGTGACTTGGACAAGAAAAGGCCCCTAACGGGATATGTGTTTACCCTATTTGGATGCTCGGTAAGTTGGAAGGCACAATTACAATTCATAGTTGTTCTTTCAACAACGGAAGCCAAGTATATTGTTGTGACAGAGGGAGTTAAAGAGGCACTTTGGTTGAAGGGTCTCGTGGGTAAATTTGGGGTGAAGCATGATAAGGTGGATCTGTTTTGCGATAACCAAAGTGCCATACACTTGTCCAAGAAGATGTTTCACGAGCGCACAAAACACATCGACATTCGACTTCACTACATTCGAGATTTCAAAACAAGTGGAGCGATAGTTGTGAAGAAGATTAACATGGATGAAAATCCCGCAGAAATGGCCACGAAGGTGGTGACGGGAATCAAGTTTCAAAAATGTTGCGACTTGATTCACGTCACAAAGTTTGGAATATGATCGGAGAAGTAGGAGGATCAATTCTAAGATGTTCTTAGTGATGATGCTCATTCGTTTGATAATGGACATAGAAGCAAGGTGGAGATTTGTGGAATTGAGCATAGAGTTTTGAGGCCCAATTTACTATGTCTCAATGTTAGGTACAAAAAAAGGAAAGAATTATGTAAACTGACCCCCCGATCTATGTCCCGTTCTATAGCTTAACACGTGTTTATGAGACACGTGGCAATATGGAAGGACTACTGCGAGGCAGCTCGATGATTTCAACTTTGGTTTGCATGCTAGACATCTTTTAAAATGAAACATTTAGTTTTTAAAAAATTTTGAAAATACCTGGAGCAGTAAGAAATTAATTATGTTAAAATAATTAATTCTTTGTTCAAACATTAATAATCTAGGAGGATAAATAATAATTTAACCAGAACCCGGTTTAAATTAATTAAACATAATCAATTTAAATATTATTTATTTGAAAATCAGTGTCACCAAGAGATTTTATGAAAATCAATAAAATAATACGTGTACAAACGTATTTATACTAGAGTTTCTGAAAAATGTGGTTCGTTGTCTGTTTACGCTCGGGAAAAGGCTTTCGCGCTATTACTCTATGCCCGCCTAAGGACAGTTTTCAAAATCCTTCTAAAATAAACAAACTCTGGCTTCTATAAATCTAACTATAACATTCTTTATCTTTAATTAGTAGTCTAGGGGTCCTAAATGAGGATAGACTTTAAATAATTGTACAAAATTATTTAAAGAAGGTTTGTACATGTTGCGTTGATGTTCAAATTTAACAAAACTTGAAAATATCATAGGAGAATATCAGAATAAATTCCAAACGATCCCTTATCCAAAACATTGGTTCAGGCGATATCCTGAAAATGTGAAAAATATTATTTTCTAACCTTTCGAAATTATTTGAAAATGGGTTTTGGGGTCCCAAAATTACGAAATAACTTTGGGTTTTGAAAAATGGAACCAAATAGGCCTTAAGACTGGAGTCCTAGGGTATGGGTTCATTTTGGCTGATGTAGGCTCGGTTAAGACCGGGGTGGTTCGATCCTAGGTTAGGGCTTGGATTTGTTGATCCTAGGCTAAGATGAGGCTAGGCTTAATTGTCGGTCCTAGGCTAGGACTAGAGTTTGGTATTGTCAGTCCTAAGCTAAGATGAGGTTAGGTCATGTCGGTCATAGGTTAGGTTTATCAGTCCTATGTTAAGTGTCAAGGTTAGTTTTACCGGTCCTAGGTTAAGTGTCAAGGTTAATTTTACCGGTCCTAGGTCAAATGGCAAGGTCGGTCCTAGGTTAATTTTGTCTAGGTTTAGTTTGACCGGTCCTAAGCCAATTCTACCGGTCCTAATCTCACGGTCCTGGGCAAATTCCACCGGTCGTAGGAGAATTCGGTCGGTCCTGAGTGAATTATGTTGGTCCTCGGTCCTAAGTAGATTTCCTCGGTCGAGCTTCGCGGTCCTGGATAGGTTTCCTCAGTCCTAGGTCAGTTTTCTTGGTCCTAAGGCAAAATTTTAGGACAGAGTGTTCTTATTTTGGTCCAAAATTTTAGAAGGCCATAACTTTTGATTAGGATGTCCAAATCATAATCCGTAAGTTGCAGTAGGTTCATATGATCATGAAGAACAAACACCTTAGCATAAATCACAATTTTGAATATCTTAAGATGATCAATTTCAAAACACAATTTCTAGGTCAAATTTTGGGATCTTTTAAATTAGGTCGTTTCAAGGCCTGATTTTTTTCCCATTAGCTTTGAAATGATCAATATAGTTAATCCATACCAAAACAAGAACATCATTACATCATTAAAATAGTTTTTGAATATTGAATCAAAATCCAACTTTTTTCAAAACCAAATTTAATCAAACATGTTCAAAAGGGTGAAACAGTCACTTGAGATTCATCATTACATGTTAACATACATGTATGGATATTAATTGAATCAAAAAATCCAACATAGAAGCAAGAACACGAAATTTCAAAAATCCAGTTTTTTAAACTTTTTTTCAAAATTTCAGTTTGATCAAACATGATTACAGTTACTTAGAAATCATCAAAACATATTTATAAATATGTATAGCAACTATCTGGACCCACAAATCCATATTTAAATCATGAACATAAACAATTTAAAAAATCAGTTTTCAAACCAAAATTTCCAAAATTTTGTTCCAGATTGAATTGATCGATTCTTTCTAACTATAAAGTTCATACATGATTCATATAATGATTATTAACAAAGAAATTACACAATCAAGCATAATAACACGATCAAACTAATCAAACAATAAAATTTGAAGAACATCAAAATTTTCAATTACAAATCAATATTCAAGGCTTCTGGATTCATAACAACAACTGGAAAACATTCTGGGCAGTATTTGAAGCGATCCAAAAGCCTAGATCGAAGCTTGGATCACAGGAGAAAGTTTTGACAAAAACTGTTCTTGACCGGAAATTGCAAGTGTTCGATCGGGGCGAATTGAGGTGTAATTTGTGGTTATTGTCTGATGGATTGGTAATAGAGGGGTAGAGGCTATTTATAGTGCCCGAATGTCGGTTATAGAAAGCCAATTTGACTCGTCTTTGATCGCTGGCGTTCTTATCCCTAATTCGTGGTAGCCTTATCCCGGGGAAGATAAGCTTCTAGATAAGGGGGGAAACGTAGGTACTGACGATAAGATCACGTGGGTGAAAAAATCAACGGATTTGATCGCCTATGGACGAAGCTAGAGCTTCTAGAAGAAACGCGTCGACGAAGTCATGATTCCGACGACCCTGTGTCCCAGGGAAGAAGACGTACAAAACGGCGTCGTTTTGAGTAACGGAACGCCGAGTTCCGTCTAGTTCCGTCAGCGGTCAGCCTGGTTGACTAACGGGGTTAGTTTGTCCCGTTAGTTGATCCGGTGCGAGCGCGCGCACGTGGTTTTACTACAGCTGGGTGTCTGGCGCGCTCTGGGCTGTCAGATAAGATTTGGGTGCTAATCTGATGGTCCAGAATCCTGCTGCAAAGTTTTAAACATAAAATCAGCCACACAGGATTATGCAATTTTAAATTTTATTTAAAAATTTTTTAAAAATCGAATTTAATTCCTTTCAAATTCATTTTTTCACCAAACATTTCACAAAAAATATTTCTAGAATCATAATAACAATTATGATCATGTTTCATTTTTTGAGGAATTTTTTAGAATTTTTTGGTATTTTATTTAATTGGTTTAAGTCATGAATTAAACATAAATCATGAATAAATCCTAATTAAATATTTTTAACCACTTACTTGGTCTAATTTGGGTAAAATATATACAAATATTTTATCCTCAAATTATTTTTTGGAATTTTGGAAAGTTTCCTTAATTAAGGTTTAATTATCACAATAATTAATCATTAATTAGATTTTAATTACTTTTTAAAGTTATTTTGAATATAAAAATTCAAAATACTGTTTTAATATTGTTAAACATATATGGAGAGAGAATGATATATTCTAAAAGGGAAATAATATATATATATATATATTATAATGTAGAGAGAATGATTATTTCCTAATTATGAATTCTAAAAACCTAATATATATTTACATTATAAACGAGTTGTAGAGGGTGATGAGATAAAAACACATAGAGTTAGAATTTGTAATTATAATTTTATTGAATCGATTATCCGAAAATAGAACGTATGACATTAATTGTTGGTCCGAACCTGGTAAAACTCTTGTGTCATTATTTTGTTTATTCTTTGTTTTTACGTTATTGTTGTACATCCATTAAGATTGCTATATTTCCGTTTTCCATTCTTCGAGCGATAGTTTTCCAAACAATATATAATCCTTTCTTTGCCTATGCTCACTAATTTATGATCTTGGGTTTGGGTTATGAGACTGACTATGTAGAGGAAAAATAAAGAAGACTTTGGTTGAAGATAATGAAGGATTTGTTTCTGAAAAATATGGAAGATCTGAAGGTTACGAAGGTATAATCAATCATAGGTATGATTGTAAAGTTTGTGTTATTGTTTTAATGTATGGGTTATTTGTTGTTTGGTGATCTGGTTTTATTTGGATGTTTAATTAGTTCTGTATTTGTCTATAACTAGTTTACTTGGAATTTTTTATGACTAAATCATTAAGACTAACTAGATTTATATTAGTTTTACTTCTTTTTTTAGTTTTTTTTATGACCAAGTGTTAAAAAATAAAAAAAAAATAAAATATATATATATATATATATATATATATATATATATATATATATATATATATATATATATATATATATATAATGATGCTTAATTTTTAAAGTGTTCGGATTGCTGGGTCGAGAGTCGTGGTTAATTTGGATATATATATTTATAGAGTAAATGGATACTTTGGTAAGATTGTGGGTTGACCCGTCCATAAACTTAAAATGGTTAAAAATAAAATTTAAAATATTGTAGATATGATTCGAACTTGAAACCTAACAAAAGAAGCACAATTCTTTAACCAATTAGGCTAATAGTACTTTATATTTTAAATTCAACACTAAATTTCATGAACGCGAGACATTTTAACAATACAAATTCAATTTTTTAACTAACTGATCTATATATATATAATGATACTTAATTTTTAAAGTGTTTGGATTGTCGGTCGAGAGTTGTGGTTATGTGTGGTTATCTCATTAATATAATTTTTAAGAATGTACTCCTTCAAAACCGGAAAAAAAAAATTAAGGTAAGTCAAAGCCAAAAATATTTAAGACTATTATCTGTGCATTTATGTTAGTTCTAGATTAAAATTCTTACATATATTTTTATACAAATCCAATTGAAATAAGTTCAATATAGAAATGTGTTACACAAACATATATACTCTACATCAAGATGAAAAAACTAATTGTTTGATAGGGAAATGAATTATTATAGTGCAATATATTAAATATGGCTTATTCATGAAAATCCTCAACAAATGAGTTAAATTTCACCATCCCAAAGATCATTGAGTGACTTGAAAGGTCCTATTTCAGATATCACATGTATTATAAAATTTCTGCTCTGAGGGATATCAGCTATCTTCTTCAATTCTTCCTCACTCAAATTCCAATCAAATATATCGAGATTCTCCTTCATTCTTTCATCGTTAAAGCTCTTCACAATCACTACTACCCCTTGCTCGTATACCCATCTCAAACAAACCTACATTAATATTAATTGCTTGTTCATGTTAGAAAACTCGATAAAAAAAAATGTGTACAAAAACACTTCTTTTTTTTCTATGAAAACCTGAGCGACACTCTTCCCTTTGGCCTTTGCGATCTCTCCTATCACGTTACACCCGACAATTTTGTTGGTCCCCCATTGAGATCCGCAGCTCCCCAAAGGAGAGAAAGCTTCCAAAAGTATATTTTTAGACTTGCAATACTCTCTCAATTTGTGTTGTTGCCAAACAGGGTTCAACTCCACCTAATTTAAACTAGTCATTCATGAATTCAACAAGTAGCTAAAACTTGTCTAATTATGATAAGGGTTTGACCTGATTGATTGCAGGGGGGATTGTAGCTACAAGGAGAAGATCTTCAAGCTTCTTGCAAGTGAAATTGCTGACACCAATTGACTTTGCAAGGCCAAGTTTGTGACATTCCTCCATTGCTGTCCAAACTCCTTTGTAATCCATCTCTAATACATCTTCTTGGTTTGGTGGGTATTCATATTTTCCAGGAGTTATGCTAAAAGGGCAGTGTATTAAATACAGATCAACATATTCCAGCTTAAGATTGCTGCAAAGAAATCAAATATATGGTTGGGTTGGGTGCATGAGTATATATATATATATGATAGTTTTTTATTTTTGTGACCTTAGAGTCTTTTGAATTGCAGGAAGGACAAGGTGATGATGAGAATCGGTGCTCCATAGCTTCGAAGTGATGAAAAGTTCTTCGCGAGAGTTAATCAGACCGAGACTGAGTGCTTCGGCTATGGCTTCTCCAAGAGGTTGCTCAGATTCATACAGAGAAGCAGTGTCGAAATGTCTGTAACCGCATTCTATGGCATGAAGAAAAGGTTGTTTTGTTATAGGTAAGCTTGCTGCAGTGCCCATGCCGATGGCTGGGATTCTTCGACCGCCATGGCTAAGTGGAAACTCATGGACATGTGATCGAGATGCCATTAGATCTTATCTGCTTATGAATTTTAGGCGGGGTTTTAAGAATGATAGATAGGCATATGTTTAAATAATGATAGATGATTTCAAAAATGGAAAAGATTTATTTGTATAGAAAAGTAAATATTTTCCTAAAGGAGAGAAGTTGAAACTAGTAATTCATAATTTGGCTAATGTAGGATTCTAATAAATATATTATTATATTTTTCTAATAATTGTGTTTTGTTTTGTTCCTCTTTATATTTTTATTTTTTTATGTTATTATAATATCAGAGCCCCCCCAACAATCAATGTATATCTCATACGAGTAACCTCTGAGTTCAATAATTTAAATATTAACTATATATATTTCAAAAGTAAATTATGTCTTGGTTTAGGTTGAATTTAATTATATTATTAAGTATAGGTAATAGGAAGTAATTAGTATTAGTATGTCGGTCAATATCACATGACTTGCTTGCAAATTATTTATAAAAATTACTGTTAATATATATACTTCAAGGTCCGTGATAAATTATAAATGAAATTCGTAATGTTTAGTGGGAAAAAAATTACTATTAATATTTAAACATAAAATACAAAATTTAATCGCAATAGTTGACAAAAACACAATGATGCTATTTTATTTTGAATAGTATACATATTATTAAATTAAACAAAATAATAATTAATAATATATAATAAAAATAGTAGAAAATACTAACCAAATAAATAATGATAGGCCAACTCGGCAAACTGAGTTGTAAATTAACCTACAAAATTTAGGAAAACTGAAATAAACAAAATGAGTCTTAAAAACAACAATAAACACCACATGCTAGTTATGTATTAATCACATGGATGAGATCACAATAATTATGTTTGACGAAATAACTATGTCGAGTCTGAAGGAGAATTAAAAGCCTAGAAGTAAATGATCAAACAAACACAAATTGCAGTAGAAATCTTCAAAATATATAACTATAAAGGTAAAAATCACAAACCTCTCATTTCTCCATAATGCAGCAATCCTTTATAAAGAAGATAAATAGTTCATTAAAATTCAATCTTTTCAATTGATTGAAGATGGCAATAGCCGGTCCCATTTCTAAGGCCTTGTTCGGGATTGGAGTTATTGTATTAATTTAGAAAGAAAAATAAATAATGATTGGTGATAATTTTAAAAAAATTAGAATAGTTTTGATAAAATTACTTAAAGGGTATTGATATATAATAATAAAATAATAAATATTAATTTAAAATAAAAAATATTTTAATATTTTAAATAATGAATTAAGTGATGTGATCAATAAGAGGAGTGAAAAAATGTTTAGAGTTATTTAAATAACCCAACCGAACCATGCCTAAGATGTCAAAATGTAGCCAACTGGTATCCACACACTGAATAAAGTCGTATACCTTCCAAATCGTTCAATGAATCCAACCAATCAAACTTTGTATGTTAATTGCCTTAACCAACAACGTTATATATGGTTTAATTAAAAACTAAGCATCTCTTTCCTCTCTCATCAGGTGCTCTAATTAAAGAGATTAGATAAAAAAAAATTATTATTTAATCAGAAAATTAATCATCATTGGTTCCATGGTTCCAGAGATCAATTAAAAAAATTTATTTATAAGTGTATTTATATATTTATAAATTCCAAATAATTAACTTTATTTTCTAAAATTACTCTATTCCTAATATATATTAAATAATTAAATAATTTTAAACCTTTAGAGGTGGCCGACTACGCAAAAGTTAGCTCTTTATTTTAATCTTACTGCCATAGTATACTAAGTTGTCAGGTTCATTGTCAAATCTTCACAAATTAACTCATTTTATTAAAATATATTAAGACAAAAATAAAACATTATAATATAAATTACTTATACTTGTTTTCTCTATTCCGCAAATGTTGTTTCGTGAAATCGACGTGTCGTGCTATTGATCTTTCTACTTAGCATTAATCCTGATCTTTTAGAATATTGAAGAATATACCCTCGATTGCAGTTTTGTTGTAATCATCTTTTAGGGTTTATCTGCTCTTATCATCAAAAGTCATTAATCTTGAAACCCTAGTATTATTTTTGAACTTTTTGTGCTTAACATATCTATACATTCTTTTGGTTGTATTTACTATGTTTTTTAATATTTTAAATGAGGAATAAGAAACAAAAATTCAAAGAAGTGAGGGAATTTATTCTGGAAGAAATTAAGAATGTTATAGAAAAAGCGATTGATAGGATAGTTGATAAAGTTATCTAAGAAAGCAGGAAGAAAACAATGTTAAATCAACAGAACCTATAAAAATTCCTGTAGAAATGAATGCAAGAAAACATGGTAACAAAGACGGAGTATGGAATGTTGGTTATAATGAAAGAGTCAATCTGTTTAATCTTAAAAATCAAATTACCAAACTCCTGATGCATACTAAGAAGGGAGAAATTACAATCAGTAAAGAGAAAACTCAACAAATAACAGTTCAGCTCAATATTCATTATCTCTAGGACTGGAATTTGCTAAAAAAAAAAGCAGAATATGATAATATAGTTAAATGGTCAATTGATGCAGTGAAAAAGCTGATGAACGCTCCAAATCCAAGACATACACTATCAGGAGTAATTCAACATGGAAAGTCAAGTAGAAAAGAAATATAATGCACATGCCTACAAAGGAAAATTCTACTTGGGGATATTCAAACAAAGGTAGAGGTACTCAATTCTCCTTTTAAATTCAAATTGTCTTCTAAAGTATATATATATATATATATATATATATATATATATATATATATATATATATATATATATAAGAAAAATGTATTGAAGACTGGGAGTTTGTGGTGGTTGAAAACTTTATTTGGAAAAACAGAGTATCATTCCCAACTATCAAAGAGACTCTAATTAAATAGTGAGAGAAAGGACTTGAAAAGTTTCTGCAAACATACATGACCTCTATTTCTTGCAGTTCAAAAAAGGCTCAAATCTAAAAGAAATCCTGGAGAAAGGGCATAAGAGATGAATCTACAGACCAGACCAAAAAAACGACTCAGATTTGGTTCAAGCTCTGGAACATTCCAGCCCACATGTACAATGTTGAAAAATTAATCATTTTACAGGTACAATTGGGAAAACATTATATATGGAACTAATAACTAAAGGAGGAGAGAACTTTTTCTTGCTAGAATTATCATTGAAGTGCATGTTAAGAGTGTTTTGCCAATGAAAATGTCAGTTGTTGACATGAAAGAAAAACACAATGTCATGGAGATCTCTTATGAATGAAAACTAAAGAGGTGTGTTTTTTATAACATTTTTTTGTACAATAAATGTGATAAAGCTAAAGAAGAAGAGCAAAAATATCAGAAAAGTCAAGAAGCAAAAAAGAAAAAGAAAGAAACAGAAGAGACTAAACTCAAATATCAAATAGTTGTAAAAGAAATCAAGAAGGATTTTAGGAAAAAGGAAAACAGTGAAGGAAAGAAAGTAAGAGAATCAAGGTGAAGAGGAAAAAAAATTGTTATAATGCAAAGGATCGAAATGGAAATGGAAGATGAACCTCAAATTGTTGTTAAGGAAACTCAAGAGGAAGACACCCAAAATTTCAAAGCTGAAACAGAGAATTCTAAAGCCGATAAAGAAGATTCCAAAACCGATTTGGAGTCTGAAGCTGAAACCAAAGATATTAAGGAGGACAAAAATAAAAAAATTCAAGTTGAAGATAACAAAGATAAAGCCTTAAAATTCTCAAAAACAATTTTTTTCTATCTAAAACTTATAAAAGTTACTTCATTAAAATAATTAACCACATTATATAATAAAAGAGAAATAATATATACAATTCTCTTATACAACACATTTGTACAACACTTAGGGCGGTAAAAAAAATCGGAAAATCGGTAACTCAACCGAACCGATAGTTAACCAATTTTATTTTAACGGTTTATTGGTTAACCGGTTCTAACGGTTCCGGTGAACCGGTTTTTAACGGTTAAACGGTTAAACGGTTCAGTTTTCGAATTATCTATTTTTCTAATGGTTTACCCGATAATAATTTAATTATATGTTTTTATATTTTATAATTTGTATTAGTTATTTTATAAATAATAAATATATTATAAATAATATTTAATAATTTATAAATCTTTTTTATTATTAAATTTTAAATTATAATTTTTATAGAATTATTGTTAAAAAACATTTAAATTTATATAAACTTTCACAAAAATAAATTAAAAACAAACTGAAATAATTTATTCAGATAACCATTATTTTATTATAACTTACCGATTTCACTTCCCGTTCTATCGGTTGAGAAAGAGATTCAATCATATTCGCCAATACTTGGTTGGTAAAAGACTAATCGACATAATAAATTTGAATTTTCCCAAGGAATATATAAAAAGCTAACAAAATAGCTATAAAATATATTATATTGTTATAATAAAATTATATATTATAACTTATTCCTAAATATATCAATAAAATATATTATAATAATTTAATATATTATAATAGAGACAAGAAATGACGAAGAATAATATAATAAAAAAGTGCAAACAATAATTTAAAAAAAAAATCATTTCATTAATTTATTATTTAATTTAAAAAATTAAAATATCGGTTACTGGTCAAATCCGGTTAACCGACCGGAATCGATCAAAACCGGTAGAACCAGAACTGGTAAAATCGATACCATTAACGGTTGATTAATCGATTTGTAAAATAAAAGGCAAAACCGGTTTTAACCGAAACCGTTTAACCAGTTAACCGATTAACCGACCGGTTGAACACCCTAATAGCACCTACCTGATTTGGTAAGAAAAGAAAAAAAAATATTTTTCTCTCTCCAGTATTTTTTTCAAGATATATTTTCTATTTTTTACAAAATCAGGTAGGTGTTGTATAAGGATATTATATATATCATTTCTTATAGTAAAATATTATAAATCAGTAGAGACTAGAGACTCATAAGCAGGTACGGTTAAGCAAGTACGGTTATCAGAATGGAGGCACATTAAAAATAAATTGTGATCTATAAAATTAAAAAGATTATACTAAATAAAATTTTTAACAAAAATAAAATATATAATTATAAAAATAATTTCATAATATATATAATTAAAAAAATCATAATATATATTTATTAGTTTATTATGTAAACAATAATATAATGTAGGCACTTAAAGGTGGGTCTATGTAACTCATGACTTAGTGGTATGATTCACATTATTATGTTAAAAAAGACAAAAATAAAATATTATAATATAAATAATGTACTTGTTTTCTCAATTTTGAAATCTATAATTTAAATTTAGTGAAACCTAAGGGACAAACTAAGCTTCGAATCTATAATTTAGTTTTAGGACTATTCATAGACATGCGCGCATGCTTGTATATGCTTACAAGTTTTGTCCTTCTCTTTTTTAGTGAGAGGTTTGATCTGACTACCCAACTCCAAATCTCCATTGATATCTGGTTATTGGATATTTTTTTGGTTTCTGAATAAAATAAAAATAAATTATTGGTTGATTTTTATAAAATAAGTTATTTGAATTTTTAATTAGTCATATATGATTATAATATATTTTTTATTTAAATTTTATAAAAATAAAATAAGAATATTTTTGATATTTTAATTGATAAAACTCATCAATTTTTTAAATATATATTTTTTTTGCTAATTAAATTTTTGAATAATAATATTTTTGAAATGATGTATTATTACTATATTTTGTTTATTAATTATTAACTTTTTAGGTCTTATTTAAAAATTGTCCTATATTTATTTCGGATTATACAAAATTGGTTCCAAACTATTTTTTTCAATAATTTTATTAACAAAACATTTTCGAAAATAATTTTTTAAATCGAAATTATTTATCAATTTATAATTGGGTAGGAAAACTCTTACTTTTAGCTATTATATTTATAAGTACTCCATTTTTCTCTTTTTTTTTTATCAACTATTTTATTAGTTTATTTTATGAGATTGTTAAAAATTCCATTAATCACCTAAATGTGTGATTTGAAATATATATATATGAGAGACAAACATTTTTTTCATTAACTTTAAAAAGTTCTTATTTATATTATTTTGTATAAATCATTTAAAAAAATACCTCATATTAAAGGTGATATGCAATAAGCCTTACTAGAGCCCGGGGTGATGCAAGCAAATTTGGAGGAACAATATATTTCATAGCAACTCACTCATGCATACATGCATACGTGAAGGTGGAGGAGAATTTTCACAAATGAGCAAAATTGAGTTATTTGTAAAATTGGAGCATCTCATTCCCAATTTAATATGTTTAAGGCGCGTTGATTTCTTTGTTGTTGGGTTATTTGTTTTATTGTTATTGTCGTACTTTATTTGTATTTCATTTGTTGTTTGTTGATTTCGTTTAAATTAAGGCAAAAGATTGTTTTGCCTGATTAAAACTCATGTTTACCTACAAGGAGTCAAATAAAGAGATACATGGTAATTCCGGATACAAAATATCTCCTATGTGGGAGAGAAGAATAAACTTTGGATCATTTTTGGTTGTTGCCCCTTTACTTCCATGCTATGGAGGAATTTTGCCAAGTCCATGAGTATTTCTAATTTTTTCCATGATTGACACGAAATCAAGGAAGTAGCACTACTAAAGGCAAAAGAAAATCATTTCTTCTCTAGCGTGTTTAGTTGTTGTTTTGCTACTATTGTCTACCATATTTGAGCGGAGCGAAATGCAAAAGTTTTCACTAGAGTTAGAAGTGATGTGGAGAAAGTTTGGAGAAACAATATATTTGATGGCCACTCATTCATGCATACATGGAGGCGAATCTCCATGTGTGAGCAAAATTGGGTTCTATGTCAAAACTAGAGTATACCCTTTGAAAAGTCACTCAATTGAAGAATTTCAAGGCGCTTTAAGAAATTCTAGGTTTGATTAATAATGGTTTGTTTTCATTTGTTTGTAATCCGTTGTGTTTGATGTCATGAACTTGTAGGTGTTTTATTCCGTTTTCTCTCTAAAATCAAGTCTAAAGTTTGTCTAGCTTAATACAAATTACTCATGTTAGTTTTTTTCCTTTTTTTTTTTTTTAAATGAAGTTAAGTCATTTTCCTTAAAAAAACCTCATGTTTATCTCACTTTTTGAGTTTTTAATGAGATGACATTTAGTCATTTTAAAAAATAAAAAATGTTGTAATACTAGCCTCCCAAAAGTAAATCTCGATACAAAATATACATCTTATTTATTAGAAGAAGGAAAGACAAAAAAAAAAAATTATAAACAGAAACATTATAAAAATGGACAAATATTATTGAAAATTCAACTAAAGCCCAATTGACTTAACCCAATACCAAAAGAGCTAGATAGAAACGGAAGAAAGCCAAACTTGAACTCATGCATAATCCATGCTTCATATAGATCACTAGAAGGCTAGGTCGTGAGTGGTGGACAGTTCTTTGGCCAACTCCCAATTGCTAACCACAATCGCCAAGCGAAGTCCAAGACGAATGCTGAAAATTGGGCCATGTTTATCGGTCATTTCAGAAAGTGCTACGTGGGGAAGTTTGAGACACTAGTAAACAAATAACATTTAAGGGTGGTTTTTATCGCTGTTATTGTATAATTTACCGCTGTGAAAAGACAATTACGGCGATAATATTACCGTAGTCAACCGTCGTTAATAGTTCCGTCGTTAAAGAGATTTTGACAATTAAGGGCGATAAATTTACCGCAGTTAATAGTTTTTAACTGTGGTTTATAAAACTACAGTTTCTGGACCTTTTTACCAAGCTTAGTTTCGGTGATCTCCGGTACCATCAAGAATGGGGAAGACATTGAAATAATAGACGGACATTAATACTATGAACATTAATATATGAGGATTGACCCAATGCAAATTTAAATTTTGTCTCCCCTAAACTTGTAAATAATTTATTTTTAAGAATTAATAATTATAAGTTTTATAACTAACAAAATATATATCTGAATTAAATATATAACAACAATAACTCATATATAAAAATTTCATAATATATGTCAAAAATATTAATATAATAAGTTCTAAGTGAATAAAGATACAATAATAATTAAAGACTATAAAAACATACTCCCAATTAAGTCATCAGCTGTTCTAAACACTCATTTTCAATTGATATCATCGCTAATCCATTTAAATTTTCTTGTGACATTGTACTTCGTAATTAACTCTTTATCAACTTTAACTTAAAAAAACTTCTCATAGGTTGCCTTACCCAGGGTAGGTCCTAATATTAAGTAAGTTATTTAACTAGATCTAGATTTCAAAAAAGGAAGAAAAAAAATACTTGGTGATATGTTTTCTGTAATTTTGAAGTCCAATATAATAATATTGGTGATATATGGTCTGACGTCTTTACAATAAAAAAATATATAATGATAGATATTTTAAAATGATATAGATTAGAAAGATAAACGTAATAATAAGAAGAAAAAAAAATAAGTGCGTCAATAACATTATTACCTCAAATATGATTTTTACTATCTTTGTACACTTGAAGATTAATAAAAGAAAGATGTGGACAGACAATTAGGGTCGACCCTGGGGTAAGTCCGATAAGTCACGGGCTAGGGCAGCCCATTAAATAAAAAAATAGATTATATAAATAAATTTATTAATTATTTTAACATAAAAGTGTAGCTTAGTGGTTTCAGATAAAAAAAATAATAAAATAATTTGGTTATAGGTTCAAGTCTCGCCAAAACACTAATAAAAATAGTATTTTTAACGAAGAACATTCACCGTGGCTAATGTTTTGTCTTTCCCGCCACACTCCCGTCATTATTATTAGTCACGGTTTTATGATGAACGTTGTGGTTAAAAGTCATGTTTTCCCGCGCTTTCCCCGCCTTTTTTAGAGAAAATTAATAACCACGGAGATAGCATAATTCTGTGATTAATAAAATGTTTATTAATCATGGCTTTATGATAACGCCGTCTTTAATAATCAATAATCTAGAAATTTTAATGGACGATTAATAACCACGGCGATAACATAATGTCGTGGCTAATAAAAAGTTTATTAATCACAACTTTATGATAACTCCGTCCTTAATAATCGTCCACTTAAAAATTCCAGATTATTGATTATTAAGGACGACGTTATCATAAATCTGTGATTAATAAATAGTATTAATCACGACTTTATGATAATGTCGTCCTTAATAATCAATATTCATATTAGAATTTTGGTTAAAGATCACAAGGAGAAATTAATTCATGCAATCACTTATTAGAACGTTCCTTACAGATTTTTCTCAATGATCATCAATCTTCTTGAAATTTCTATCATCTTTAATTAGTTAGAATGATTAATTCAAGATGGAGATTTCGAAGAAGAGTCTGATTGTCTATTGATGAAACCACTTCTCATAAACTATTGATTTCCTTCAAACCCAATATGCAAATCCGTGTTCGATCATTTGAGATATTCTTCAATTTGTTAAAAGGAAATTGAAGATTTATAAGAACGGACATAGTTGCATATTGGTTAGAAGCTCATTGGTTAAAGATCACAATGAGAAATCAATTTCTACAGTCACTTAGCACGTTCCTTACATAATTTTCTCAATGATCATCAATCTCTTCTGTGTTATATGTTTAGAGATTGATCTTTTTTTTGTAAAACACATAATTAACAAGATAATAAAAAAATGATATGATATGGTGTAACACTCAATGATTTTTTTGTTGATTCATAAGATGTAACCATCTAGGGTGTAGAAGGTCTCTTTAAATGAAACATTTTCTTGGTTCACATTTAGTGAGAGCATTTATAGGATTGGTTAAAAATTAGGTAATAAAAACCTTAAGTCCAAGCCCATGCTAACTTCTTGACCAATTCTTGGGAGAATTTGTTGAAGACCACCTCTAAGTAGTTAGACAATTTGATAGAATGTGGTGTTAAACGTTTGGAGATTGATTTTTTTTCTAAAACACATAATTAACAAGATACTATTTCTTTAATCAAACATTATTAACCACAGCAATAGGTAATGACGTGGTTAATATGTTGACACCAAAACACATTAACCACGACGTTAGGTAAAACTGTGGCAAATGTGATTATTTATTAACCACAGTTTTATCTAACGTCGTGGTTAATAATGTGAACCTACTGAAAAACGAAACGTTTACATTATTAACCACGACGTTATAGTAAAATCGTGGTTAATGTGATTATTTATTAACCACGAATTTACTTAAAGTCGTGGTTAATAATGTAAACCTACTGGAAAACAAAATGTTCACATTATTAACCACGGCGTTAGGATAAACCGTGGTTAATGTGATTATTTATTAACCACGACTTTACTCTAATGTCGTGGTTAATAATGTGAACTTACTAGAAAACGAAACGTTTCTTGATTAAACATATTAACCACGACGTTAGGGTAAGGCTGTGGATAATAAATAAACACATTAACCATGGTCTTACCTAAAGCCGTAGTTAATAATCAATTATTCTTAACCACGGCTTTAGGTAAGACTGTGGTTAATGTGTTTATTTATTATCCATGGCTTTACCTTAACGCCGTGGTTATTAATCTTTTTAAACTAAAACGTGAACTTCTTTTCTTCCTTCTTTCTTCCTCCCACCGCTCTCTCGCGATTCTTCCTCGCCCGCTCTCGTCGCCGTTCTTCTTATCGTTCATCGACGTTCTTCCGATCATTCGTCCGCTGCCACCGTTCTTCCTATAGTTCACCTCCGTCAGGTTAGTTTGTCATTGGCTTATTCATTTCGGATTAGCCGATAATCACACTGGCTTGTTGTGTAGTTTTGATGCATTTGGATGTAGTGTATGACAAATATGGTTCATCAAATTCAAATATTTTCCCCATTGTTTTACTTTCTTCTTTATTATCGTTCACAACACTCACTACCCATGATTTGCATAAATCAATTGTTCAATTTATTTTGAACTTTTGCTAGTAACCCTAAATGTTGTATTTTGAACAACAGTTGCTTCCTATTTTGTGGTAGTAGATTGATGAGATTATCCATATGTACCTCTGAGCCATTTGATCCATTTGATGTTTATTTGTTAGGTTTATTTTTCAATAAAATGTTAACTCATCCTTTTTTTGGGAAAAAAAATAGGGAAACAGATCAATGATTTAGCGCGTAAACACACTTAATCATTTAACTAGGCGTATAATTTACCGCCTGACGGACTCAACCCAGGAACTTAGGGTTAGTATCCACCTCTTATTGCCGCTAGGCTAAGAGAGTGGATAATTCATCCTTTTATTATAGCCTTATATAATGTATTAAATGAACTTATTTGTTAAATACATGACTTTTATCAAGGCTTTACCCTTTGTATCTAATATTTTGACAGAAATCAAGAGTTAGTTAGATGTTTATGTATCATTTCAATCTAGCCTAATAATGTCCTCAAAATGAACTATCTTTCCACTCATCATACACTCACTGATGATGCAAAAAGGGTTTAAAGCCTCCCACTTGCTAACATTTTACACTATTTCAATATATGTGTATAAAATTTGTAGTTTGGTTTTAAATTGTATGTCATTTCTAGCTAGATTAGCTCATATTTATATGTAGATTTAGGTTGTTTGATTAGGTTATATAAGTTAGATATGTTTGATTAGGTTTTAAATTATATGTCCTTTATTTTTTTTATAGATATCAAGCCACCTAAAAGGGATGCTAGACGAGCAATATCGAGACAGTTGGATGCGCTCTGAGTGTGAAGACTATCGAGACATTTGGACGATCTCTGAGCTCGTACAGATTATGGAGCTCATACAGATGATGTAGATTGCGATGATCCTATGCAGTTTATGGGATTAGAGCTTCATGATATTGAGAAACTAGATAATACAAATTCCACCATTCCTAAGGAGTCTAACACCCTAGGGGAGGATTCTTCCATTCCCGAGACTGTGGGTAGTTAATAATAACTAATACATGATATTTAAATCATTATATAAATTTTAACAAATGTCGTTTTAATGTTATTTTGCAGCAGCGTCTTCATCGAGGAGGGGATGGGGGAAGAACAAAAACATGGTTCTTGCGAGAATGGGAACCGGAGAGAAGATGATGTTGGAGTTCAAGGACTTGGATGGAAGGCCTATATGTGATAACACTCGCTATTGGTCTTACCATATTGGAAGCGTTGTCCGGAAAGGTGAGTTGGTGCCACATTGTCTCAAAAAACTAGTCTGATCTCTCCCCATCCCAAATGAATCATATATGGTAGTCTATCTCCGTGAGTTATATATTTTTTAACGTGTTATCTTATAATTTGAAACTTTTATAATCCTAAAATATGTTGTTATTTTTTAGTATCCTTTCGAAAGTTCAACATACATTCACATTGAAACCTATAGAGATAAGAAGATGCAACAAGAAAAGAAGGCATGTGATAGGTGGAGATATGCAAACAAGAAGACTTACATCGACCCGTATATTGATGACGAGGACAGAATTAGAATAAACTCTCCTCGAGAGTTTTATTATGAAGATTGGAATTATTAGCTTGACAATCACTACTTCACGCCTGAATTTAAGGTATAATACATAGTCATTTATATTTTGTTATATGTATTTTTCGACTATTAACTAACAACTACTATCTTATAATTGTAGAAAAATAGTAAGACAACGCTGATAATAGAAGAAAATTAATGTACCCCCACCACATCGACAACAAACCATTTCCACAGAAAGAACAAGATATGATAATTTTTGGTAAAAGTATTTAATTTACATAATATTTAACATATGATATATATGTATGTTATTTGTACATGAGAAGGAGATGGGACACCCCCTTAGGCAAGAAAAATTCTTCTTACAAACACACACTAGGAGAGCAACTATCGATGATCCGACTCCCAAGCCTTCACCGCTCGTTCAACAAGTCGTCGTAAGTTGTTATCATTTCTATCGTTTTAGTTTGGAAGTCTAAGTTTAAATTACTAACATTAATGTTGTAAATGATTGTAGACTGTGATGCACGAGCGACTAGAAACAAATTATAATTCGTCGCCGCTCGAGGTGTTTGAGTCTACTTTGGGACGACAAGGACACGGGAGAGTGATAGGAATTGGATCGGGAATACATCCCACTCACTTCAGACCCGGTGAAAAGGAAAGTTCTTCTTTAAGCGTCAACTCGCGTGTGTCATAACAAACGCTGATGGAGGAGAACATGATTCTACGAGAAGAGGTGGAGATGTTGCGCGCAAATTAGGAAGCACAAAAGGAGGAACATGAGTATAGGATGAACGATATCCAAGCGGAGGTGCACGCACAAAAAGTGACTTTAGAGGCGTAGGTGCGCGCACAACAAGAGGCTTTAGGGATGCTCATGTATAGGATTCCCCCTCCTCCCCCCAATTAGTGATTCACATACGGTTTCATTTGAGATTTTTGAATTACGATTTTATAATTTTGTCAAATTTGGAATTGAATTTGATTTATGAATTATATTTTTTTTACGTAAAAACATTTGAAATAGGTTTTGTAAAATTTAAAAGTTAATCAAAGAGGGACAATTATTAACCACGGCTTTAAGGGGAGGAAGTCGTGATTAATAATGTATGTTAATAATGATACATTATTAACCACGACATTCTCCTAAAGTCGTGGTTAATAATGTCTCATTATTAACCACGGTTTTCTCCCACTAAAGTCGTGGTTAATAATCAAAATATATTAATGTCGACTTTGGTAGCGTAGAATAACGACGACTTTGATCGTCGACGTTAATAATCATTAACGTCGGCATTATGGCTTTTAACGACGGTTTTCACCATCTTTAATAGTCATTTTCCCTTAAGTGAAAATAATTTTTTGAATCACGTTTTTTCTATCATAATGCTAAGGCAGCCCAATCCTCGGGGTCTGTAGACAATATTAGCATGGAAAATGACGTCCTCAATAGTAGGTATTTAGGGTTAGAAAACTTAAAATATAAATAGAAAATAACGACCGCAATAATATGATTTAGGGTTAGAAAATTACTATTCAATATAAGAAGGTTAGAAATTGACGGCGATGATGTTAGAATAGAAAAAAACGTGAAATATAATTAATGAATTATATAATTAATATTTTTATTTATATATAATATAAAATATAATATAAATGGTTAATATTTATAATACTGAAAGAAAATATATATATATATATATATGATATAATATATATTTAATAATAAGATTAATAATATAATATATAATTAATAATATTATTATATATTAAAAAATTTAGACTATATAATTTGTTTTAGTTATGTCGGCCCTATATTACTGTTGTTATTGTTGAACAACTCACAAGATAAGGAGAAATTCATGAAAATCACTAGTAAGACTGCAAATCGGAGAAGACGAAGAAAGGCGGCGGAGAAATCTTGGATCTGGTGAACGGCAGATCTGCGGAATCACTAGCATCTTATACCTTCGGTTGACGGCTGTTGCGGAGAAGAGAACGGTGAAATGCGGCTTTGGCGAAGAGAACGACGGCTGTAGTAGAGATTCGGCGAGATGCGGCTTTGGCGGAGCAGAGCGGAGAAAATAGAGAACGCAGGGGAGAGTTTCTGCCCAAAATCGCGATATAAAGAGAAATACCGAAAGATATAGTAAATCTTTCGGTATTGCCTATTTAATGATGGGCGACAATTTTACCTAAATATTTCGGCTTTGGACTTAAATAACAAATAAAATCTAACTACTGGAAATTGGGTAAACCCGAAAAATTTAGACAAATCTTTCGGTTTTACCCTTCAAAACCAAAAGATTTATCCTAAATCTTTCGGTATTTGACCTTTTAAAATTTATTATTTTCACTAAATTTAACCATGATTATATTTTATCCTAAAACCTAAACACAATCTTACTTATAAATTAAACACAAACCCCTACACATACAAATATAAAACATAATCACTTATTCTAAATATAATCAAACACAAACCTTATTATATACATTTTCTATATTCAAACACAAACCTATACTTATAACTTCAATCACAACCCCTATACTTGAAATATTGACTCACAATTGATATGTTTGGACAATTAAACAATATTCATGTACTTAGAAACCGAAACACCAATTAAAAAGGGGGAAAGAAATTAGGGAAGAGTGATTAAACCCGAGAGATTTACACTATATCATTCGGTATTCGATGGAAAACTCGAATGATATACGTAAATCTTTCGCCTTTGGCCTTAAATAACCAAAAAAATCTAACCGTTGGAAATTAGGCAAACCCAAAAGATTTAGACAAATCTTTCGGTTTTACCTAGAGGTGTCAATTCAGGTGGGTCGGGTGGGTTCGAGTCGGGTTGAAGGAGGTGCATTATAACAAAATTTTCAACCCGAACCCAGACCAACCCGACTAACCCGAAATAAGTTTTTTGCTTAATAATAATACTTTAATTTAAATACAAAATAATAAAATTGGCATAAACATAATTATTATGTTTAGAAAATTCAAAATTTTCACAAAATAAATATTACACAACGAAATTATGATATCATTATAAAAAAAAGTCTTCAATCATCACAAAAGTATTTTCAAGTTCAAACTCCACTTTTTCATCGTTGTACACCTTTTTGTATGAGCCCAACCTTGAAATAAGATATGAAATTAAAAGAAATTAAACTCTAAAATCTTCTAAAAATATATTAATTTAACTTACTTACTTTTTAATATCAAGTATCAATACTAATGTCTGAAATCTGAATGATCTATTCTCATAGTTTAAGTAGTATTTGAGCCATCGTCCCCATTTATGAATAAACTCATAATATTTTCAGTCAAATCATCCAACTCCACCTCAGTATTTTCTACAAAAAGAAAATATTAGTCAAAGAATCGAACAAATAACTTTAAAATGAAAATAAAAAGATGAGTCACTGACCATTCTGTCCAACTAACCAATCTCTACAACAAACTAATGCCTCAACAACATCAGGCTTCATTGCACTACGATATTGGTCAAGTATCCTACCACCGGTGCTAAAAGTCGTTTCTGAAGTAACTGTAGAAATTGGAACACTCAAGATATCTCTGACCATTTTTGCAAGTTCAGGATACCTAAATTGGTAAGCTTTCCAAAATGAGAGGTCATCAAATTTTGTATCTCTGTCAATTTTCGGTTCTTCCAAATAGAGCTCTAATTGACTCTTTTGAGCTTTTCCATTGAATTCCAAACTTTGAAAGGTACCAAATTCCTATATCATAAATAAAATATATTAGTATAAAAAAGTAAAAAGTACTAGTGAGAAAAAAAACATTATCAACGGTACCTTCAAAACATTCATGCATCCGCTTGAATTTAGAGTAAAAGAAGCAATATCATCATCAATGCCACTTTGAGAACTTGAAGCTACACTGCTGGTACTTAGCTTAGAAGCAAACCCATATATTCCTCAAACAAAAAATTTAATTTAGACCTTACCAGACTTAATTCATTACTATCATTTTCATATAACTTGGTGTAACAAAACTCAACAAACTGCATCTTAAACCTTTGATCAACTATCACATCAATAGCAAACAAAATGTTATAATCTTTCCAATACTTATCAAATTTCTGATACATCCGATTGGCCATTGATCTCATGAAATCATCCGGGCTTTGTAAGGCTTGACTTAATGTCAACTGAATCGTAAAGACACGAGGAAAGTAGAGGTTGGCAGTAGGATATTTCACTCCAGAAAATAAAGTTGTTGTCTCATAGAAAATCTCAAGAAATTTGCATATTTTTTCAACTTGTATATGACGGCGAAGATTACTTGTTTCCATGCTACTATCAGCTTTGTATGTAATTCCACATGCTTTACATTTACATCGCAAATCTTCTCCCTCTATTTTAGGAAGCATATCAAAATATTGCCACCACTTTGATTTTAATGGTCTCTTTCGTTTACCAATACCAGTTTTGGAGGCTTGATCTTGGGAATCAATGCACGTTTCTTTATTTGCATCTAAATTTGCCATAGGTGAACCCTCCACACTATCCTCCTCAAGATCAAGATTAATTTATGAACTCATTTTATTGCGGAGTTCAAGAGATTAAAAAAGATGAAAATTAGAGAAGGAATGTATATTGAAGAGAAGTGAGAAAGATGGAAGAAAAGGAATAGTGAGAAAGATGGAAGGAAGAAAAGGAATAGAAATTAAGGATATGGGTTAGGCCCGTTATGGTTAGAGTTTTTTTGTAAGGTAGGCAAGTTATTTTTTTTATTAATATATTAGGTGGGTCAGGTTGGGTGGGTGGGTTCGGGTTGATGAGTGACCTGATTTTTTAATTCAGGTCAACCGGGGTTGACCCGAACCCAACCCAACCCAATTTTCTTTTTCAGGTTATATTTTGGGTCTGACTCGAAATGATTCAAACCCGAAAACCCTCAACCCTAACCCAATATTCTTCGGGTCGACTCGTGTCGAGTTGGCAGGTCGAGTTCATTTTTGACACACCTAGTTTCTAAACCGGACAATTTGGACAACAACCCTTTTCAATAATTTTGTTTTAACCAATTTCTTT